>NW_021770208.1:2234-3824 GCF_005508785.2 Acyrthosiphon pisum | reverse complement strand
CTGAGCGCGGAAAGACGGATGTTCTGAAAAGGACGGAAGCAGTTTATACAGGATATGCAATTTAGTTAATGGTTAGTAGGGTTGCGCTCGTGGTCGATTCGGTGTGGTGCAATGACCGACGAGGCTCACATAAAATCGGGCGGTCCTTATATACTACTTAATGCTACTTATAAATTAAGGCAGGTATAGTAGGCGAATGGATTCGTCGGTGCGTGGCGCGACTGGACGACCGTGGCGGCCTCTCACACACCCTCAATTGGGTGCTGGCGGACTTACGCAGCAGCAGGGCAGCAAGTTGGCGGACCAGGGCGGCCTCACACACACCACGCCGGATGCTGGCGGACTTATGCGGACTGGGTGAACCAATACGTGAAGACCGCGTACGCGGCTCGCAACGACTATCAGCAATCGACAAAGAGTCGACGGTCTCGCAGGAATGACGGGGTGATGGCACACGTAAATAGTTTGTCTCGCACACGCGTTGGTGAGGAGCAGATAATAATATGAAACAAAAAAAAGTCACGTACTGTTGGTGGATTGTATATTTATTTTGAACAGCAATATGTGTGGCTGTATTAGCCCACGACGATACAGTGTTTTAGTTAATCGATAATCGTGCCGCAATGGCGACGACAACAGTAGTATATATTTGTATGTTCACAGCCAGCTTTTCCACGGTAATTTTTTTTTTTCAAGGGGGAATGTCCCCCTTGGAGACTTTTATTTTACCGTGTAACACATTTCACACTGATTGTCTACCAAATTCTACCTTGTAAAAATATTTACAGTATTTCATTTCTACTCATGTTGGTTACACTGTTTTTTTTATCTAAATTTGATAAACAAATTTACAATTATTTTTTTTAATTTTTTAAAGTTGATTATTTTTTTTTATTATATCCAGTCATGACAAAAAATGTATTTTATCATGTATTCAGTTACTAACGATTAAGTGTTTGAGCAGGTTGTGTCTCGTTCACTAATTTTCTCATCATCTCATCAAATTGTTTTTTTTCTAAGTTATTCTTTAATTTTTTTTAAAAATGAATTTCCAAAGATGTTCAAACGATATCCAGTCATTGGTCGACCAAATACGATTCAATTCAACGCCAGCCCATCCAGAATTCTCTACATTTGTATCTAGGTTACGAACTTTTAAGTCGTTTCCATCGAACACCGGTCAAAATAAGTACAAATTAGCCGAATGCGGATTTTACTATATCAATCTCGACGATGCAGTTCAATGTCATTGGTGTGGAATAATTCTGCATAGTTTTGAAATCGATGATAATTGTTTCATAGAGCATACTCGCTTCTCACCAAAATGTTTATATGTATTATTAATGAAAGGAAATCAATTTGTACAAAAAGTATTAAGTAAATATTGTAAAACCGAAGTTATTTGTAATTGTGAAACTGGTTCGTATGACACCATTTGTTAAATCATGTTTTTTATATATATATATATATATATATATATATATAGGTATTATACTGTTTATAATATTTGCTGTATTGCTCTAAAAAAAAAATAAAAAAAAATTGAATGTTTTATCTTAAATGTGTTAATATTCGATTTAATATCTCGTG
>NW_021770208.1:0-877 GCF_005508785.2 Acyrthosiphon pisum | reverse complement strand
CCAGGTTTTTGTTTTTGAAAAAGACGGTCTCATATCAATTGATTCGCTGAAATGTCATCTACGAAACATAAAAACATAGTATATTATTATTTTTTTTACTGTTTTTCATTATATATTTTCTATGTTCTAAGAATTATAACCAAAGCGTTGAGTAATGACACGACTCACTTCCCAATATACTTTAGTTACCATATATTTTTTTTTTTTTTTAACCATGTTATAATCAGACATTTAATAATATTTTAAGAATTGTAACCATAGCATTGAGTAGTGTTACGACTGGCCTCCAATTTGCTTTGGTTATAAGATATTTGTTAAGTAGTTACTAACCTCTGTATCAGTTGAAGCAATTGTACGGTACGACATTTTCTTTTTTTTCGTTAGATATTTCTGTTGAACTGAGCTTCTTGTCCTGGGATGAAATCTTGAAAACTGGTGAATATTAGTGAATTCCCTCTGTCTTTTATACACAGATTTTTACCACTACTTCAATAATTGAATATTCAAATGTCCATAGCAATGGCTTGGTTCCATTTCTATAATAACCTTATTTTATAGAAACCTGATGGACCATGTTCATATAGGTATGGTACAACAGCAAATTGTATTATATGTCATAGTCAATACCCTCATTGAATACATAACTATAATAGCCTTACCTTAGAAACCTGTTGGATCATGTTCATATACAACAGCAAATTATATGAATTTTAAGTACATTAGAATGTATACATTCATTCCCAAAAAAAACCAATTACATTATATGAATTTAAATTGTTGTCAACATAACCAGTCAAATGTTTATGACATTTATCATTTGTCATAAGCAATACCCTCATTGAATACATAACTATAATAACCTTACCTTAGAAACCTG
>NW_021770207.1:1191-1406 GCF_005508785.2 Acyrthosiphon pisum | reverse complement strand
GAGACATTTCCAAAAATCATAATTTTAATAAATTCATTCTGTTGAGGTGACAGAGGAATAATGGGGGTTTGTGTGTTGATGAATCACCCTGTATATTAGACGTTGGTGTCTTTGTGATAGCTAGTATAGCGGTGTAAATTGTGTTATGGCGTGTTTTATTATTCGAAAGCGTCAACAAAATTAGTTTGAAATGTAAACCTAACCAAAACGAAATA
>NW_021770207.1:0-1091 GCF_005508785.2 Acyrthosiphon pisum | reverse complement strand
CAAATATTGTTATTTGTTATTATTTGATATCGATTAAAAGATACAACAATTTTAACATTATGTGAGCGAGAATAAAGATGTTGTAAAACAACTACAAGTTTATAAACAAATATAAAACACAACAATTTATAGGTAAAAGACATTTAGTCTTCAAATGGTTCCACAGGCCATCGAAAAAATTCCAAAATATTTAAATTTTGAAGAATTTCTTTCGCTCACCCTCGCGTATATGAAATTAGTGTTATGTAAAAATGTAGATGTAGCGGGGCTAGGTAAATTGGGTCCACGATAATGTGTACATTTTTAAATCAGTAAATTGAGTCCCGGGGAAAAAAAGGTAGTAGGTAAGTTGGGTTTCGGCTTCAAACCCACTTGGTCGTAGTCACCATATACCAGAATTATAAAATTCGACGTCTCATATTAATATCTAATAATTATAGATTATTAGATATTTAAAAATGGGATGAACGAATCATTTTTTCCCGGGACCCAATTAACCCAAAAAAGGTCATTTGAAACACAATTTACCAATCCCGGAGGAGGCATTGCAGTACGCAAAAAATTCAAACACTGCGTTCACAGTTTTCTATTACGTCGTTTGATTATAATATTATATTCAATTGACAATAATAAATTAGTATACTTGTAATATATTATTGTGCACTCATTTTTTTTTTGTTTTGGAAGTTGTTTTCGCGGAGATCACACTGAACACAATTGGTTGGTTTTCCGTAAAAACTCAGCCAAGGCTATCGCTTGACAATAAAACATTGTTAATTTACTTAATTACTAATTAGTAACACAACAACACACGTTGTGTTCTACGGCAGGAACGGGCCCGCACGGAATTAAAAATATAATAATACCATAAGTTATTACTCATAATTTATTATTAAATTAGTATCCCAAAATAGTGATCTATCAAAAGTTCTCACTAATTGTCGGACGACACAACGAGTCAGATGAGACGCTCTTGGTGAGTATGCGAAATAAACACGTTTCTATCGGATATTTTAGCGAAATCGTCGACGGACGAAATAAAAGGTGAAACAATTCTATATTTTCATCCTAAATGGATAAATGTTATTACT
>NW_021770206.1:3707-3902 GCF_005508785.2 Acyrthosiphon pisum | reverse complement strand
TTCGAGCACTGCTTATATCTATGGTATTAAAAAAAAATTGACCAATAATAGGTACCTAGAATAAATTCCAAATTAATCATAATATCACAATACCCATTAGGTACTTATAAAACTTTATACATCACCAACAAACCGTGATACTATCATAAATATATAATAGTATACTTTAAAAGTTTCAAGTACTCACGAATAATA
>NW_021770206.1:2408-3607 GCF_005508785.2 Acyrthosiphon pisum | reverse complement strand
TTATACAATCACGACAAAATAACTAAAATAGTTATTCTATGTTTTTTAGTATGTAATTCCGTCCAGATTTAAACTTAAAATGAGTATAAAAAAAACTGTGCTTATGTATTTTTTAGATTTTTTGGTAACAGAATTAACTACTTACGTGGAATCTTATTTTAAATTTTGCATCCTTAGATATAAAAGTTGAACATTTTATAAATTTTTAACTACAGAATAATTATTCAATTTTAAATTTGATAAATTTGAACTTCAAATGCTTATAAAAAAAATTGTGCCTATGTATTTTTTAATTTTTCAACTGCTATTGTAACGATATATTAGGAGCCTTGGATTAAATTTTCATGCTTTTTTACCCAACAAACAACAATTTATTGATATTTATAAAAAAAAAAACAAAAAATTGAAAACTGAGAATGTCTGTAAACAACTCAAAAGAGTCAAAATATTTACAAAATGTTATGGTGTATGGAAAATTAAAATATTAACATTCAGTGAAATTTTCAAATATCTACAGTCATTCGTTTTTTATTTACAAAAAAATAAGAAAATCGTCACATAAGAAATCCAGCGAATATCAAATGTTGTAATAATATGAATTTCAAACGCTCATAAAAATTTAATTTGACTTTCTTGTCGACATTATTTTTTTGATAAAAGTAGACAATGTTATGAGGAATCTTCTATTACATTTTCAAATCTTACATTTAAAAAGAAAAATTTTTACGAATTCTTATCTCAAAATAATTTGCTAATTTTCGTGATTTTTGCATATTTTGTCAATTTTTGAACTTTAAATGCTAATTAAAAAAAAAACTGTGACTAAGGATTTTTAATATTTTTTAAATGTCATTGCAAGAATATAGTAGGAGCCGTGTATTAAATTTTCAAGTATTTTTACTCAACAAATAAAGTTTTATTGACATTCATAGAGAAAAAAACTAATAAAATTGGAAACTGAAAATGTCCATAAACAGTTTAAAACAAATAAAAATATTTTTAAAATTGTACGATGTATAGAAAATCGAAATATAAACAACCAGTGAAAATATCATGTATTTTCTATCTATGTGCATGTATGTCTAAATATCATCTATGGTCATTATTTTGTCATTATAGTTACTCCAAAAACCAAAATCAATTTTCTCGAAAACAGATTTTGCGTAAAAATTCCAGTTTTCCTTAATTTTTCTTTTGTT
>NW_021770206.1:504-1733 GCF_005508785.2 Acyrthosiphon pisum | reverse complement strand
CAAAATCTGTTTTCGAGAAAATCGATTTTTGTTTCTGGTGCAACTCTAAAATAAATGACCGTAGGTACATGAAATTTTGACTAAATGTGTATATTAGTATTTTCTATACACCATAACATTTTCCAAATAATTTGACTTATTTTGAACTATTTACGGACATTTTCAGTTTTCATTTTTTCTAGTTTTTTTTTCTCTATAATATCAATAACATTTGTTGGTTAAAAAAGCTTGAACATTTAATAGAAGGTTCCTAAAATACTATTTCAAAGACAGATGAAAAAAATTAAAATCCATACTCACAATTCTTTTTTATAAGCATCTAAAGTTCAAATATTGACAAAATACGTAAAAATGACGAAAATTTGCAAATTATTTTGAGTTAGAAATTCATGAAAATTTTCTTTTCAAATCTAAGATTTGAAAATGTAATACAAGATTCCTCATAAGTTTGTCTACCTTTTTCAAAAAAAAAAATGTCTACAAGCAAGTCAAATTAAATTTTTATGAGTGTTTGAAATTCATGTTTTTACAACATTTGATATTCACTTGATTTCTCATGTTACAATTTTCTTTAAAAAATCTAAAAAATTCATAAGCACAGTTTATTTTCATACTCATTTTAAGTTTAAATGTGGACGAAATTATATATATTAAAAAACCTAGAATAACTATTTTTGTTATTTTTTTCTGATAGTATAATATTATTTGTGGGTACTTGAAACTTCTAAAGTATTCTAACGCGTTATAAGTACCTAATTGATATTGTTATATGATTAATTTGGAATTTATTATAAATACCTATTATTGGTCAATTTTTTTTTTAATACCATAGATAAGTATATAATATGTCTTATACCTAGACTGACATACCGTCTCCACTCAGAATCGTTTTTCTTATACAGTGATATTATATCATTGAATTCAAATTTAATACTATCCATTATACAGTGACCCACTTGTAATCTACTGTACAGCAGAGCAACATCCACTTACCCATCCTTTTTGTCTTAAGAATATACAATTAAAAACTAATTTTGTCGAAAATATGGGTACATCTTAATATATTCTTGTTGCTTTCGGAATTTCACTAGCCACTTATTCCAATCATTTTCCTATATCAATCGACATTAGAAGAATATAATTTGTATTTTTACGTCTAAAGTTAATTGTTTTATTAAAATAAATACATATAGCTACATTTAAAAAAAAAATATTGGTAAGTTGGTACC
>NW_021770206.1:0-454 GCF_005508785.2 Acyrthosiphon pisum | reverse complement strand
ATACATTGTTACAATAGCAGTTGAAAAATATAAAAAATACATAGGCACAGTTATTTTTTATAAGCATTTGAAGTTGAAATTTTGACAACATTTATCAAATTTAAAATTGAATAATTATTTTGTAGTTAAAAATGTATAAAATGTTCAACTTTTATATCTAAGGATTGAAAATTTAAAACAAGATTCCACTTAAATATTTAATTCTGTTACCAAAAATTCTAAGAAATACATGAGCACAGTTTATTTTTATAGTCATTTTAAGTTCAAATTTGGACGAAATTACATATTAAAAAACCTGGAATAACTATTTTAGTTATTCTGTTGTGATTGTATAATATTATTTGTGGGTACTTGAAACATCTAAAGTATACTATTATATATCTATGATAGTACCACGGTTTGTTGTTGATGTATAACGCGTTACCTAATGGATATTATGATATGATTAATTTTA
>NW_021770205.1:482-607 GCF_005508785.2 Acyrthosiphon pisum | reverse complement strand
AAAAACACATCATTGTAAAATCAATACATTCATCGTTCCACTCAGAATCTAAAAGCAAACTGTCTAATAGGCAGTGTTGGGTAGTAACGTAACGGAAGTAACGCGTTAGGTAATTTCATTAGAAT
>NW_021770205.1:0-382 GCF_005508785.2 Acyrthosiphon pisum | reverse complement strand
TATATCCTAGTAACGAAAATGTAATGGAAATTACTTTTGATAAGTAATTTCTATAAAATAACGCGTTACAGTTTCGAATTATTAAGTACCTACCTATTGCCAAAAAAAAAATATATATGTATAATGCGGGTATTATTATGTTTACCAATCAATCTTATATGTTTATATATTTAATTTTAACTCGCCACAATTCAGTTTTCAATTGTTTTGACATTTGACATGTCCAACTGCATGGTAAATCATGAGAAAAGTTATCATTTAATTTGATTCCTCTAAATAAGTACCTTCGCAGAACGTTTCCTATGATATCTATTATAGCGTGGACTAATGAGTTATATCCGCTCCTATTAACTATACAGGTTTTATAAATAATTTAGTGTTG
>NW_021770204.1:1087-1367 GCF_005508785.2 Acyrthosiphon pisum | reverse complement strand
CCATTGATTGCTATCAATCTTTAAAACAATTTTAAGGAGATTATTATTAGTTAAATATTCGAAAAAAAATGAAAATTGATAAGAAAAAAATATTACATCACTAGTTAGTTAATTGCATTTGCCAGCCATATCTGTTACATTTTATGTTACGCACTCTGTATAGTTGCGTTCTCAAATGGACGAGCATAATATTATTCTTACACAGTTTGGAAGATACTCGTATACCAGTATGATCGTTTAATCGCATTGTACCAAATCATATACCTGTCACCTATATTAA
>NW_021770204.1:0-987 GCF_005508785.2 Acyrthosiphon pisum | reverse complement strand
CATTTATCATGCCAATATAACTATAATTTATGTTGAGTAATAATTATGTGCCTACATTATTATTATTATGGCGATGGGGCCGACTATACATTATAATATGAATCATAGTCATACATGGCACGACTTATAGGTTTTAATAATGTTTTTCAATTAGTGATAATTTTAATAAAACATAATTCGAAATGCACGGATTTATATATTATAATCCAATTGCACCTAACATATTTTTGTATATTATACATATATATATAACCATTATTTATTAATTCAGTGAATCGTAAATGAAGAAAGTAAAATAGTATACTTATATTAAAATATATATGCGTGCTTAATGCTTTCATATATAATATGTATTATACATTTAGACATATTATAATAAGGTACGTGAGTTTACGGTAAATTCGGTTCCTTCATTCGTTGTATAATAGCACATAATGTATATTATAGAAAATCAACTGCGTTCTATAGTCAAAACTAACCTCGTTATAAAAATTAAAGAATAAACACGTACGTATAATTCTGGAGCGCATGCATAAAAATCAAACGTGTATACAAAATAATTCTTATTTTACAATAGAATAATTCTAGAGGAAAGAACTAGAGAAGGACGTCGTTTATAATATATATTATTATATATAGAATATAGATATATAGATAGGTATAGTATAATATTATATTATTATATTAATGTATGTTACACATGGGTAGGTACCATGGGTAGACAGGTGCCAATGTATAATACATATCATATAAAGGTTCTTGTAAAACATTTATAACTTCAATTTTCTTCTTGACACAAATCTTGTGACTATTATAAAGTCTGTGGCTGCACTAAAATTTGGAATTCTATAACTTGAATAAGTAACAAGTTCAAATTTATCCTTCCATCCATTTTTTAGACAAAATAAGTGTAAATTATTTTAATTAAACATAATATTACAGTAAGAGTGTTCGTTGTTGCCTTCAAGATGCAATATATAATATATA
>NW_021770203.1:573-824 GCF_005508785.2 Acyrthosiphon pisum | reverse complement strand
ATAGTAGGTTTCCAGCTACCTGTAACCTGACCTTTTTTCTTTTGTGTGTGTTTTATCGTCAGCAGCATGAATTGTTCCGAGAATAAAACTCGATAATTTATCTATATTACAATCTATTTATATTCCGAAATACTCAACCGATGTTGATATATATCACTGGGATATGTGAGATACGTGTGCCATGTATGATACACGAATATGACCCATAATGTTTATCTGTTATGAATTATCATATTGTTTTTAAGATGATC
>NW_021770203.1:0-473 GCF_005508785.2 Acyrthosiphon pisum | reverse complement strand
GTAATTACCAGAAGAAGGTTTTTACGAAAGAAAACTTTAGGAAAACACACCAGAAAAGTAGGAAATCTGGATTTAAAAAATACAACAGTGTATTATAATATATTGGTTGCTAATGGTTAATCAGGCATGTTTGTTGATTTGTATTATTATTTTTTATCAATATATATATACATATATTATATATATTATATAAATTAATGTTTGTGTGTAAATTAGACCTCTGAGAAGAAGTTAGATTAATTGAAAAAGGGTAAAATTTGGTTTCTTCTTATTCATCGGAGTTTAGTACGGTTAGCTTAGGTTAGGACTTTGTATTAGTTGGTTATATTAATCCATCGTAGGTCGAATTAAGTAAAAACGACAAACTTGTATAACTTTAATACTTCAGAGTTAAATCATACACCTACGTACCAACAGCACGGGGTCCGCGATCTACCGTAGGTAAATTGCCTACCTGTTAATATTCTGCTGCG
>NW_021770202.1:3113-3274 GCF_005508785.2 Acyrthosiphon pisum | reverse complement strand
ATTACCTCAGTAACTCGAAGTTTCAATATGTCCAAATATGTCGATATGTAAGTATGTAACTGAAGTTCCACTCTATTAATGTTGTATAATATTCGATAGGTATTGTAAGACATTTTATATTTTTATGATACACTGTTCGGTATTCCCAATATCTTCTGAAT
>NW_021770202.1:619-3013 GCF_005508785.2 Acyrthosiphon pisum | reverse complement strand
GTTAAATCTATTAGCGTAGGTACAACGTGTTAGTGTATTATTAGAAAAACATGTAAAAAGTAAAATGTTATTCTCCCCTCGGTAAAATGGCCCAGTTCCTTTATATATTCAAAACAGTTAACCTGATATACTTATAGAAAAAAATGATCTAAATCGAATTATTTTGTACGAAAAAATAATGAAATTTTAAATAATAGCTTGTAAACAGGTAGCTGGTAGGTAAGGTTAAGGTTGTTTTATATTTACAACCATATTTATATACTTTAACTTAATGCCAAATATTGTTTGCCATGTAACCCCCAATAGTGTAAGTCCAGTAATGATTTTACCATCACACTATGGGAAATGTTCATAAAAACCTGGTCATCATCTCGAGTGAATTGTTACCTACTAAGACATGAACATTAAAATTATTATTTCAATGTATTATATAGATAGGTAGGTAGGTAATGAATATTATTGAAATAATTGTGTCGGTTGTATTCTGCAGTGCTATCTGTTGGCCAACGCTTATATTTTACGTGGGACTCGTCACGTCGTATCTGTGAAAAAAGCAATGCACCAGGTTGCATTGCTAATATTATGTTGCAATTTTGCCATCGTTGATGGTCTTTTTATGTTATTATTTGCAACTAATTTATAATTTTATGAGTAATTAACTCAGTTAATGTTACTTACACCAATTGCGAACCGTTTATTTATTCAAAACTAAACGCGTGAAAAGAAATAATAGTGAAATATTAATACGAAATAATTCATGACTTTTGAGAAATATTTATGTAATATGCAAGTTTGTTGCCGCCCCCCGTGGCATTTGTTTTAGTCGTCTAGCTATCTACGAACGTGCTATATCCCATACAGCAATTTAAAAATGACAATATTTTTAAAACTTTTTCTCATCAAAATAAAAAAATGTTTTCAAATATATATTTTACAAATGTTTTTATTTAGTTTATAAAAAACATTTTCAAAAATAATATTTTTAAAATTTACGTAAGAACTTTTATGAAAAATATTTCAATGAAAACAATTAAAAAATATTTTACTATTATTGTTGTTGAATGTATTTAAAATATTGTGACGTCCAACGCAAACTGATATTATTATAGTTATATAGGTAAAACAGGTACATTGCGAGCGCGAGGTGCGATAAGACGACTTATCCCGCGCGCCTCAGTCTCCGCCGATCCAATACTGCACCACCGTACCGGCAGTCGCACATCACGCTCCCCTCCTAGTACCCACGGCTCAGAGTACCGGCCACTCCTGTTAGTGTTACGTATGTGACCCCCATAGGCGCACATTGGGTGCGAATTTAGGGGGTGCTGGAATAGTTTATGTTACACATGTCCATGGGGGACTTTGTCCCCCCCCCCCTTAATCCTAATACTATAACTAACTGCATTACATTAGCTTTAAATTTTTAATTAGAATGGGGTACCTAACTTTGATTTCACGGGGTAACTTTGATACCCATATATTTTTATTCACCAGAGTACCATGATAATTAAATTTTTTTTTCATAAAATGGGATTACTTTGATATCACATTAAGAAATATAGGTATCGAAATTGCCCGTTGTGTTACTTTGATAGCATATTAAAAAATATTGATATCTCAAAAGATAATTTCAGAATTTTAAAAATTAAAACGTTAAAATATTGAACTAGTTGTAACTAATATTTAATTTTGAGAGTTTTATCGTTAACACTACAGAAGTTATCCATATAATAAAAAATGAAATTGTCATAAAACAGTAAAAAATTATCAAAGTTACCCCATTTTACTGTACTACTTTTATTTTTAAACTATGAGAACTTTTTTCGTATTTGTGATATCGAAAAATTAAAAACAATGTTGCACAGTCTATGTTCTCTTCTTCCTAGTAGGAACATTTGGTTGCATAACATGAACTATAAGTTTAGC
This sequence comes from Acyrthosiphon pisum, assembly GCF_005508785.2. Lineage (NCBI taxonomy): Eukaryota > Metazoa > Arthropoda > Insecta > Hemiptera > Aphididae > Acyrthosiphon > Acyrthosiphon pisum. The sequence continues at coordinate 1,087 of NW_021770202.1, read as the reverse complement.
GATGAGCGATAGATATGAACTATTAGTGGTTCTTATCCACGCATTTTTATTATGTCGTACTATGCGTGTGTAGCATCCTCTTAATAATATTTGTCATTCCGAATTTATTCAATTCAGCGTAGCCCGCAGATTAAATAAATATATTAGTAAAAATCAAGTAATAACCAAAGTTATAAATAGAAGATTTCGTACCCAACCGTAATCCCTAAGATACTATAATTTTCTATAATAATATCATTGCTGCATATTGACAAAAGCTGAAACACTGAAATGTGCATTCACACCACGGACTACTACAGTAGTAGTCCGTGATTCACACAATACTGTTTTAATCGTGAATTCGTGAACAGTTATCATTTAATTGGCATGGAAAAAAAAATTCCGAACCAATAAACCACAATAATTTAAAAATGATTTGTGAAATACTGAAATGAATTGGGGGTGCTAGTTTGAAACGTGGGGGTGCTA
>NW_021770202.1:0-569 GCF_005508785.2 Acyrthosiphon pisum | reverse complement strand
CAAGATACTGGATTTGAAAATCGTAGCATTATTTCGACTACTTATCGTGTACACAGACACAAAAAAAATAAAAAAAAAATTTTAAAAAAATAAAAAAACACACATCATTGTAAAATCAATACATTCATCGTTCCACTCAGAATCTAAAATAGTCTGAAATAATTTATTTATTCATGTTTAAATTGTAATTATTTCATGAAAATAAAAGTTATTATGAAAAGTTAGAAAAACATTAAAACACAATACCAACATTTCCATTGCTGACTGCCACCGACTCGGCGCACGTCGACAATGTCATATAAAATGGATTTTCTTATCTACTATTTTAGATTCTGAGCGGAGCGAGGAAGCTATTGTTATTTGTTTTTATAATGGTGTTTATTTTTTTTTCTTTTATATCTTGTTCCTGTATACAAAATTTCTTCCAGAAGGAGTGCTTCGATTTCAACATATAGTACCATATCTTTTAGCAAATTGGATCAAGATGGTACTTTAAAGAGGTTATTTTCTGATTTTCTCAATAGTTATTTAATGCCACGGAAAAAACCACCGAAAAATTACGATAAAAC
>NW_021770201.1:2606-2713 GCF_005508785.2 Acyrthosiphon pisum | reverse complement strand
CGGATGCCGAACGCGAACTATGTTGTAAATTTAATAATTTTTTTTTGTTAAATAAATACAGTATAAATAAAAATAAAACTGATGTATTTTGAATAATAATTAATAAA
>NW_021770201.1:0-2506 GCF_005508785.2 Acyrthosiphon pisum | reverse complement strand
GTAAATTTGTATTTGTATTGGTACCTATAACAATTATAATATTATATGGTCATATTTAATTCATATTCTTGAAAATTATGTTTTAGTTTTATATTAAAATGAACCCCCCCCCCCAAATGAATGCTGGATACGGCCATGCTTAGGCTTAAGTTCATTGGCCACTTAAGTTTATTGGCCTAGCCTTTAGGTATTTGCCATGCCCGGGTGGGGAATGGTGGCACTTTTCTCCGGACACCGTGACTTGCCCGAAGAAAAATGCCACCCGCGGCCGGCATCGAACCGACGCCTTAATCCGCTCGGCCACTCCGTCCCCCATTATTATTACTATAATATTATTACGTCGTATAAATAGTAAACACTATGTCGCATTTAACATTGATATTATACTGTGTTGGCTAGTATTGTTTATTGTTAACGACAATTGTGCCTATACACTGTTTATTCGAATAGAATTAGTTTATTTATATTGTGATATTTCGACAGTAAATTGTCCCCAATAAGCATTTAACTTTTTTTTAAGTTTGGTATTTATATTATATAGTGTTTAAATTAAAAGTAAAGCAAAGTAATGTTTTCAATTAATTGAATTATTTTTCCTCCACTTAAAATAGCTGCCAACACAGTGCTAAGTTTCACGCATGAAGTGATATTCCGTCAACCAATTAAGATGTGGATGCAGGTCGTAGCTTAGATTGAATTAATTAAAATTAATTATACAATATTATAGGTGCACTTAGAATAGATTTGATAAGCCAGATTTATTCAAAAACAGCTTTTAGTTAAATAATTTATTAGCGAAGAAAATTAGCGGATAAAATCCAAGGGGGAAAAAGTATAATTTTGCCTCCCTACCACATTAAAATTGAAGGGTAAAATACAATCGTAATTTACGCTTAATTTATACGTTTACGTATTCAAAATAAGTCTCATTTTCATGAACGTACGTTATAATATTATTATTATAACATAATACATATAAACACATTGAGTAATTTTTATGGACGTTTTCGGTCGGAGTGCTTTATCAAATAAAGGTGTGGAATATTGTCCACAGTAAAAACTAGCTAATAACCATGCAGCTTGAAGTCTTAAAAAAATGATACTATAACCTTCTAGTTGTTTACCCAAGGACTTCAATTGGCTGCAACGAAAATTGTGAGTTTGCACCTTTTTATCTGCTAGTCAGCAATGTCAAAAATAAAAATAACTATATTATATTTCTTTAAGTTAATAGTATTTGTTATAAATGTAGTAAAATGTATAATAGTATAGAAATTTGAGATTAATTGATGTTTTCTCAAATTAAATCTAAGTTGACAATAGCAATGAACACATTTTTAAATTATTAAATTTATTAATTGCGAACACATCATAAAAAGAATCAGCCAAATTGGTCATGCATTTTCAGAGCCAATCCGTAACAAAGATTTCCATTTCGCTTTTATATTTACATATTATATAATATATATTATAATCAGGGAACGGAGTTTAATGTCTTAAAAAATAAGAAAAATGTCCTTAAAAAATACGACCTTATGCCTTAAAAAAATGCTTTAATATCAAAAAAAATGCACTAAAAACATCAAAAATGTTATTAAATTCGATAAAAACAAAATTTTGAACAGTTTTGTGTGTGTATAATAATATTAAAACTTAAAATTTATAAAAAATTTATCTTATAAAAAAAATATTTAAATATATACAATAAAAAAAAAACTTTTTTGTCCTTCGTTTATCTTCTTTTTTAGCCTGAAAAATTTTATATGTTAATTAATAATTATTAATTATAGAGTTTAAATTTATTTTTTATTTTTTTTTTTACCTAATTTATAATCTTATTGCTACACTGAACAATAACATGATGCTTAATATTTTCAAATAAAAATCTTCTACGGTTATCTGTGAATGTCGTTTTGTATACTGAAAAACGATAGCGAACACGACTAACGACTAACGACTCTATGAGTACCTACTAATAATCGGACACCAATTAGTTTTATATCGCGTATCGTAACGTTATCGAGATTATTTGATGGGAATTACATATAGCCGTATAGATAGATACAATCAGCCGATCTTCGTAAAAATAACTAAAATTTTATAATACCAAGCAACAAATATATATGAAAAATGACCTAAAAGTGGAAAAAAAGCTCTAAAAATGTCAAAAATGCTTTAAAAACTGAAAAAGTTTAAAAAATGCAAAATAAAAGTTTCATTATTAAATTCTCTGATGTATGAATCGAATTATACACTTAGAAAGCATTTCCCTATTCTACCCACTAAAAAATGTATTTTGCATCAAAGTCCGTTCCCTGATTATAATTAACGATGGAAAGGTTTTGAGAACTTTTCTACTTTACGGGACACCCTTTTTTTTGAATTTTTTTGGGAGAGACTTAGTTATTTTTTGGATAAAAAAAATGTTGGTAAAATCAGAATTTGGCGCACGAAGTTATTTTCGAAGTTATAGCTAATCGAAGTTTTAACTTTATGTGATAACCCC
>NW_021770200.1:27439-29534 GCF_005508785.2 Acyrthosiphon pisum | reverse complement strand
CATGGGCATTAAAAGAATTGTTCATTTGATAGAAGGAATGAGTTGCAAACAATTCGGGAATACAGGGAGCTCTAGTAGTTGAGGAGTATGAATATAATAACCCACTATCGTCATTATTCCAAATAATTTCGGGTAAGTTATAGTCACCGCAAATAATAGTAGTATGGTTGATATATTTAAATATTGATTTAATTAAATTATTTACTGAACTAGCCTGGGATTCATACAATTGAATGGAAGATAAAGGAGGAATATATACACCACCAACTAAATAGCTTGAAGTACCTATAGAGAAATTAACAAAAATCTGTTCGACAATTAAGTAGTTTGTTTTAATTAAATGAGATGAAATATCTTTACGAATGCCAATAAGAACACCACCCCCCCGTAGACAGTTGCTTGTTAAAGAGCATCTGTCAAAGCTATAAATATTGTAATTCATGAGACCAAGCTCACAATCTAAAAAGTTGGCAATTAACCATGTTTCTGTTAAAACAATAAAGGTATAATTAAAATCTGATACGTTACATTTAAAACAGGTAAGTTTGGTTCGGAGTCCGCGACAGTTCTGGTAGAGGTCGATGATGGGGGCGGGACAGATTACTTGAGCTGTTGATTGATGGGAGGAGGAGGGTGGCTTACATCCCCGTTTTTTGAGACGGAAGGTCCAACTTTCGGCGAACCATTTTCAAACATAATCCTTAGACCAACCTCGCCATCCCTTATTCTGCGATCAAGCTCAGCGTGACAATCACGCAACAGTTTGCGCTCAAGAACAGTTTTGTCTCTGACTAACCGAAAACCATCCAAAAATGTGGTGCCGGAATTCCTGGCTTGGTTGAACTGTGATAGGGCACTGGCCGCTGATTCGGTAGTCATGAAAATGATTTTAACAGGACGAGCAGCATTGTCGCTACGAATTTTACCAAGACGAACCAGTTTCGTATTCAAAAGAATAGTATTCCCGAGAGATTCGAGAATATCAGTTATAGACTGCCTGTCTTGAGCAATACGTTGTGGAATGTCCGTGGAAGCAGATTCCGGAACACCATAGCAATAAGATTATGGCGACATCTATCACGTTCAAAAGTTTCCTGCAGTACTTGCCCAACAACCGACTGTGGTTGTACAGTATGACGGGAAGACTCAAGGCTAGATACTTTGGTTTTTAGGGTATTAATTTCATTGCGGAGCAAGGTATTTTCCGCCTTAATCTCGGTCAATTGAGTGCAAAGGCTAGTTAGCCCACACTTTAAATCATCATATTGGGACGCTTGTAGAGCTGAAGAGGCTTTACTGGAGGCTAGTATTTCAGATTTGAAGGACTTGAGAGCAGTCATAAGGTCTTCATTAGAAATAGATGTAGATACAACGCGATGAGATGAAGCTTTGGTAGTTGGCTTAATAGGTGTGTCAAGTTTAGGTGGCATAATGCACTTAAATGAATGAAATATCTGAAGTAAGAGGAAACCGCTGGGTCAGTAGTAAAGATGCCCCTTAAAATGTATGGATACCGACAAAGGTACACGTAGAGCACGCTGCCACGCTGGACCGTAGCTGGGAAACTTCAAGACCTATGGTTTAAGTCTCCGGGGGACGATGCCAGAAACTGCTGTTCGGTGATACTTTGATAGTAGGTAGAGATAAAGACAATTAGTGTAATTGATAAGATTCTTACTTGACCCGAAATAGGAAGATTATGTTGCTTGATTGCGAAGAAGTAGATGCATAAATGAAGTTGAAACGACGCACAACAACAGCGGGGAATAACACGAACAACGCTCTCCCACCTAGAATTTTTATTCGCATTATTTAGCATTTAATTAATCATTAGCACCCCTCTTACAACCATATAGCGTTTTTTAAAATTATTTTATGATTATTAATTGATGGTGCATCGAGTATCCGCGCCGGAGTTCTGGTATTTAAACCATTCCCCGACGTCAAATATAACGAGAGGTTACCATCTAACTTACAAGCGTGTTGAGTTTTTTTTTTTTTAGAGTTTTTCACATAGGTTTATTAAAGTGTCCTGTGTATGCTTTGTGTTGTCTTCAGTGTTTAGTGGTCCTGAAAAGGACCGTTTTATGTTGGA
>NW_021770200.1:22216-23714 GCF_005508785.2 Acyrthosiphon pisum | reverse complement strand
GTTTAAAGAAACTAGGACAAGACTTATATGTTCCATCTGCAAGCCAAAACTCTGATTCTCTTAAATACAAACAATTTTGAAATGTTGTAAAAATAATTATTCTATTGTTGTCATCGTAAATTTCCTGGATTAAAAATTCTTGACCAGAAATTGTTTTTTTTAATTCAATAGGAGGGTTAAAATGTTCAATAAGAAAAGGTTCGATTAATTTACCTTTTCTCTGTCTTTTAATAAGTTGTTTTGATGCATTTTTGCTAATTTGTGAAGAGACAACAGAAGGAACTCCAATTATTTGCTCCTGATAAATTTTGTGTGGATTATCTTGAGATTGCAATGCAGCAGTTTTGATTTTATTTTTAATTATTTTGCATTCATTTTTTATAGGATTTGGTGCGTGTGAATGATCCATTAATATGCACGACTCGTCTTTAATATGTTCATTGTTTTTAATAATTGTTCGAAATTTAGCACCACATTTTTTGACACAGATCCAATAGTACACATTTTCATTATCCCGTTTACGAACATTATTTTTATTAAACATAAATTCATACTCATCAACTAATAACATATTTTTATTATGTATAGTAGATATTAATTTTATATTACACGTCGACATATTCGTTCGCTATTTCATTCGGTCGGACAATCGAAAATATACTGCAGCAGTAGGTAATCTACAGTCGGTACCTATGTTACAGAAACCCAAATTATGATAAAGCTTACGATAATATAACGAGTAGATAAAATTTATTGCTCTATATCAGATACTATATAGGCCGGGGCTCCGTTTCACATGGACGCGTATCGTAAGCCAGATATCGACGACGGAAACGTACCATAATGTTAATTGTTAAATTTCCCTAGTTAACGGTATAGTGGTCGGAATATACTATAGATAATAGATATCTTAATATCTAAAAATAGTAATCAAAATAACATTGAGTTTTTAAGAGGCATTCCGTACAATTTAAATTTTTAACTTGAATATACTCGTATATACGTTTTTTTTTAAAATAATTTTTAAATTTTTTTACTATATAAATAATAAATAAATAAATAATATTTTAATGTAATCTGCTTGTTTTTAAAAATGAGTTTAACTATTCGAACAAAAATTCATCCGAACATATGCTTTTTCGAACACTTTTCATTCGAACACATTTTATTCGAACATATCATTTTCGAACACATAACCCGACACCTTTACTGGAGGCTAGTATTTCAGATTTGAAGGACTTGAGAGCAGTCATAAGGTCTTCATTAGAAATAGATGTAGATAAAACGCGATGAGATGAGGCTTTGGTAGTTGGCTAAATAGGTGTGTCAAGTTTAGGTGGCATAATGCACTTAAATGAATGAAATATCTGAAGTAAGAGGAAACCGCTGGGTCAGTAGTAAAGATGCCCCTTAAAATGTATGGATACCGACAAAGGTACACGTAGAGCACGCTGGACCGTAGCTGGGACACTTCAAGACCTATGGTTTAAGTCTCCGG
>NW_021770200.1:20932-22116 GCF_005508785.2 Acyrthosiphon pisum | reverse complement strand
TAAAATCAAAACTGCTGCATTGCAATCTCAAGATAATCCACACAAAATTTATCAGGAGCAAATAATTGGAGTTCCTTCTGTTGTCTCTTCACAAATTAGCAAAAATGCATCAAAACAACTTATTAAAAGACAGAGAAAAGGTAAATTAATCGAACCTTTTCTTATTGAACATTTTAACCCTCCTATTGAATTAAAAAAAACAATTTCTGGTCAAGAATTTTTAATCCAGGAAATTTACGATGACAACAATAGAATAATTATTTTTACAACATTTCAAAATTGTTTGTATTTAAGAGAATCAGAGTTTTGGCTTGCAGATGGAACATATAAGTCTTGTCCTAGTTTCTTTAAACAATTGTACACAATTCATGGATCTATTAAGAGAGGAAACGACCAGATATGTTTACCATTAGTTTTTACCCTTATGACAAATCAAACTGAAAATTCGTATAAACTTATGTTTACAGCACTTAATGATTTTGCTATTGAACATCGTATTAATTTTAAAGATAATACGGATCTTGAAATTATTACTGATTTCGAAATTGCTGCTATAAATGCCATCAATGATGTTTTTCCATTTGCAATGCATTCTGCGTGTTTTTTTCACTTTTCGCAAAATATTTATCGTCACATACAAAAGGAAGGATTAATGACCAAGTATATGGAAGATCAAAACTTCAACTTACTTTGTCGACATTTACCAGCATTGGCTTTCCTTCCTGTTTCCAAAGTACGTATACACCACGAATTTGAATGCCCAGCATTATTGTTAATATCATTAACAACACATTTTCGCATATTTTCCTAATATATGTATATATATTTTATTTATTTAGATCAATGAAAGTTGGAAACAGCTTAAAACTGAATTTTCGAATGATGAAAGAGAACAAAAATTAATAGATTACTTCGAAACAACGTATGTTACTGGTAGATCAGTGAGACTCCGCGGGCGAAATCCACAAATACGACCGCCGTTATATCCGCCAGAATTATGGTCAGTAGCACAACGAGTTGAATATGAATAGCCACGGACTACTAATATCACTGAATCTTGGCATAGTCGTTTAAATAGGTAATTTTAAAATTGATAGAGAATGTATACATTTTATATTTTATATCATAATATTGTACAGGTTGATATCGAAACATCCAGGTGCTTATAAATTCATAACACTTCT
>NW_021770200.1:19343-20832 GCF_005508785.2 Acyrthosiphon pisum | reverse complement strand
GGTGGCTTACATCCCCGTTTTTTGAGACGGAAGGTCCAACTTTCGGCGAACCATTTTCAAACATAATCCTTAGACCAACCTCGCCATCCCTTATTCTGCGATCAAGGTCAGCGTGACAATCACGCGCAACAGTTAGCGCTAAAGAACAGTTTTGTCTCTGACTAACCGAAAACCATCCAAAAATGTGGTGCCGGAATTCCTGGCTTGGTTGAACTGTGATAGGGCACTGGCCGCTGATTCGGTAGTCATGAAAATGATTTTAACTGGACGAGCAGCATTGTCGCTACGAATTTTACCAAGACGAACCAGTTTCGTATTTAAAAGAATAGTATTCCCGAGAAATTCGAGAATATCAGTTATAGACTGCCTGTCTTGAGCAATACGTTGTGGAATGTCCGTGGAAGCAGATTCCGGAACACCATAGGCAATAAGATTGTGGCGACATCTATCACGTTCAAAAGTTTCCTGCAGTACTTGCCCAACATCCGACTGTGGTTGTACAGTATGACGGGAAGACTCGAGGCTAGATACTTTGGTTTTTAGGGTATTAATTTCATTGCGGAGCAAGGTATTTTCCGCCTTAATCTCGGTCAATTGAGTGCAAAGGCTAGTTAGCCCGCACTTTAAATCATCATATTGGGACGCTTGTAGAGCTGAAGAGGCTGTACTAGGACGAGGGGTTATGTGTTCGAAAATGATATGTTCGAATAAAATGTGTTCGAATGAAAAGTGTTCGAAAAAGCATATGTTCGGATGAATTTTTGTTCGAACAGTTAAACTCATTCTTAAAAACAAGCATATTATATTAAAATATTATTTATTTATTTATTATTTATATAGTGAAAAAAATTAAAAAATTATTTAAAAAAAATGTATAAATGTATAGGTATATCGTCAAATAAATTAAATAAATGTATATACGAGTATATTCAAGTTAAAAATTTAAATTGTACGCAATGCCTCTTAAAAACTCAATGTTATTTTGATTACTATTTTTAAATCTTAAAACTAAATTTTTAATTCTTTCTTCATGTTGTTGTCGGGATACCTTTATTTTTTTTGCAATTCTGCCTTGTATAAATTGTTCAATTAAGCTTTCGTTCTCGTTCTGCATTTTTTGAAGAAGTGTTATGAATTTATAAGCACCTGGATGTTTCGATATCAACCTGTACAATATTATGATATAAAATATAAAATGTATACATTCTCTATCAATTTTAAAATTACCTATTTAAACGACTATGCCAAGATTCAGTGATATTAGTAGTCCGTGGCTATTCATATTCAACTCGTTGTGCTACTGACCATAATTCTGGCGGATATAACGGCGGTCGTATTTGTGGATTTCGCCCGCGGAGTCTCACTGATCTACCAGTAACATACGTTGTTTCGAAGTAATCTATTAATTTTTGTTCTCTTTCATCATTCGAAAATTCAGTTTTAAGCTGTTTCCAACTTTCATTGATCTAAATAAATAAAATATATATAC
>NW_021770200.1:16409-17002 GCF_005508785.2 Acyrthosiphon pisum | reverse complement strand
CCCCCCCCCCCTTAGAACCATATAGCGTTTTTAAATTTTTTTATCGTCACATTCTTTTAGCCCACCCCTTTCTTAGTAGGAATACATTTTTTAATAATTTGTTTAGCGTTTTTTCAACGATTTTTTAGTTATTTTTTTAATACGCGCGCTGAAAACCGAGTGCTCTACGCGCGTGCACTAAACGATTACGCTCACCCTTTTTTGATAAATATCATCGTTTTTTTAAAGCCGCCGTTTTTTCGCCCGCTGTTCCAACCCGCGCGCGTTCCGCCCCTACGCTCTCCCACCTAGCATTTTTATTCGCATTTTTTAGCGTTTAATTAATCACTAGCACCCCTCTTACAACCATATAGCGTTTTTTTAAATTTTTTTATATCGTTTTTTCAAGTCATCTTTTTCGGTTTATAATGGAAACGCCTCTCATACAAGCGTGTGGCGTTTTTTATTTATTTTTTTAAAGGTATTTCACTTAGGTTTAATAATAGGTTTTCCTGCCGTGTCGTTGCGCAAATATTTTATGTAGTGCGCTCGTTTCTCGAGCTTGGCGCTTAGCATCAGTCTCCCCTTATGCGTTATTGTAAATTTATTACAGC
>NW_021770200.1:13528-16309 GCF_005508785.2 Acyrthosiphon pisum | reverse complement strand
GATCCCCTTAAGGGGCCTCATGAATGTGCGTTTTTTTCTCAAAAACTACTGTTTCTAATTCCAACGATACGTGTCGAGAACTATCACGATTTTCAATCTGAAAAAATATTCTGATTCTCCGTAATATGTACAAGGGATCGATCGAACCACATTTTTAATTTTAATAATTTAGATGTTGAAAAAATGTTGTTAAAATTTTCTAAAATTTGCAAAATTTCAAACTTAAATATTTAATCAACTAAATACAATTATAAAAATTCCCTCGATCGATCCCTTGTACATGTTTTAGAAAATTAGAATATTTTGTCAGAATAAAAATCGAGGTAATCGTTGCGACGTATTGTTGGAATTAGACTTGTCTGTTTTAGTGAAAAATAAAAAAATATTTTCGCGATCACAAAATAGTATCTGACATGTGCGTGCGAGTGCGGGCGAGTTCCCTCCGTACCCGCTACACACAATATCAATTACCGTCGCGTCGCGTTCCTAGAATAGTTCAGATAACGTCTATACTTATAATTTAGTGTAATAATATTAGTAATAGTATAATATACATATATTTAGAGTTCGGTATTATATAATTATGTTTCTTGGATACCTAGGTGGATACAGGCTAGGTACTATATACGAGTAGGTAGGTACTAGGTAGGTAGGTATAATTGTTTTTCTAAACTATTTTCCTTGGCTATCGAATGTTGGCATTATTCGACAGTCGACAACCATCCAGTTAAGTTCGATTATATTATTTTATTAAAATATTATTTTAAAATGAGTCCAAAATATGCACCGAAAACAAAAATTCCACTATCGAAAAAAAAAACACAGAGGATTTATAAATGCAATTAGAAACCCCCACACCGTGAAACAACGAAATGTAGATGAAACTCCGTAAGTGTTTTTTTATAATTTAGATGTTTTAAGGGGGCTGCAGCAGGTTTTGTCAAAAATCAAAACTAATGTAGATTTGACCAATCTAAACATTAATTTTGTTTGTTATAATGTTTTTCAATATATTTAAATTCCATATCATAAAATAAACCTTAAGGAGACTGGAAGGGGCTCCAGTCAATGAAAAAAGTGACTTTTAGACCAATAAGCTAGACAAAACTGGAAGAATTTGGTTTGACAGATTTTAATTTTGAAAACGGATTATGATAAGTAAACTTGTTGATCAATCATAATCCGTCACTTTTTTTTCATCTGTTGCAGCCCCCTTAATATAATATAAAATTAAAAATATTATAATATTATATTGATTATTTAATTTTGGATTGTACAGAAAAAACTTTAATATCAGTTTACAACCAGTGATTTCTGAAATGCAAAATGACAGCCCAACTCAATTGTTTGCCGAAGTAGAAAATACAAACTTGAATACTAGCACTTCACCCATTAAAAACAATGATCCCAAAATACAAAGTTTATTTGGACGTAGAATTGTCGACATAGCTTATATTTTTAAACAAATGGTAGATGCTGATCACCACAAACCTTTCGACTGTTCTTTTAAGGACATGGTATGTGTGAATGAAAAACAGGATGGATTAATATCAAGCTTTAAATTCATTTGTTTGTTGTGTAAAACTAAAAAAGTAATCAATTCAGAAAAAAAATTAGATCAAGAAGTAATGAATCTAAATACATCGATTGTAGCCGGAAATATGAATGTTGGAGCGGGATTTAGCCAGTTGGAGACTATTACATGTGCAGTCGAGATACCTCCTATTTCACAATATATATATGATAGACATCATAGTATTGTTTATTTGGGATATGAAAAGGCTGCAGCTAATGCAATGGAAGAGGCTGCTAAAGAAGAAGCACAATTAGCAATTTTGGCGGGAAATATTGATAGTGACGGAACTCCACTTGTTACAGTTGTCGCAGATGGAAGCTGGTGTAAACGATCGTACAGGACAATGTACAACTCATTATCTGGCACGGTGAGTACCTACCTAATATTAGTAATCTAATGTAAATTAAATAAAACAGAAATATTTATTATTTATTTTGGTCTATAAATAAAGATGGGAGTATTGGAAGTTTTAAAATAAGACATAAGTATCACTATCAAGTTCAAGGACAAATGAAAATTGCACAAAAAAAGTTTTGTGTATTTGCTGTGTGGACTCCAAAAGGAATAAAAACGGAAACAATCTTTTTTGATAAACAATTTTGGGAAGAACAAATGTTTCCAAAATTACAAACATTTTTTTACGATTGCCTATTACCTGAGATCGTGGACCCAAGGTATCCAGGAAGACCAATTAGAAATCCGCAATCTATTATTGATGCTCAACAAGAGCAAAAAAAAACTATAATCGTCGTACATAGGCCATAGAAACTACACAATAACATAAATGTTATTATAATGTCATTAAAATATAATGAATATTTTATTCTTGTGCAGTTTATTATTATAAAGTTGTAAATTGTATGGTACCTACTTATATTATATCATCAATATATCATTATAAACTTAATATAATACTTTTCCCGTATACCTAATAAGTTACATGTTTTATAAATACTAAAATTTTATGTGTTTTTTATCTAAATATATATATATGTCATCTGAAATTTGGGGAATAACTGTATACGCTACTGGTGACTGGTGAGTGACGGACACCCCCCTTGAAAAAATCCTGGCTTGCGCATGGTTTTTTTCATATGTTTATATGCGGAACGGTCAAAGCTACGAGTTCTCGATGGGTTATCGGTAAATACTGAATATCAAAAAAAATTCGAGTGACTATTATTGTTATCATTACGTACGGAAAC
>NW_021770200.1:8227-13478 GCF_005508785.2 Acyrthosiphon pisum | reverse complement strand
TTTTTACAGGGTATTCTTATAAAAAAAAGGCGAAAAGATACTCATAAACATATTGCATACGAGTTTTCAATAAAGTACCACATTTTATGTCTTGCTGTCCTTGCTATCATATGTAGCACATACTAGGTAATCTACTGAAGAGTCTGAACCACGGACTAAGATAGAGAGGACTAGAAACGAGCATATTTTTAACGGGTCCGAAGTGCCTCCGCTGATTTCCGTTGTACACAGCTGATCTTAACGCTACCTAGTGGCTGGGTGGAAAATTTAATGATGTTTAGAATTAAATTTATATTATATAAATAGTTGATATTTTACCAAGCAGATAGCGTGCATGTTAGTTGTGTACAAATTTGTACGTGGTAGAGTAAAAGGACCGAGGCAATTGCTGTCCGGCTCCTCGTCACCCGTCCATCATTCGTTTCCAGTCCTCTCTTTCTTAGTCCGTGGTCTGAACATAGGGACGTTCCGATACTACCGAAACTCGGACACTAATAAAATATCGATACTTTGATTGGTCTTTGGTTGATTTATACCACTATCAACTACGTTGACAACCAGATAAAACAGTTACACCTCATTGAAAAATCAAAAAAAAAGAAATAATGTAACGTAAAGTTTTTCGATTCTATATGCCAAAGCAGACTTAAAATGTCAAAAAAAAAAACAAATGTCTAAAAAAATCGAGCAAAGACTGGGTTTACCCTTTGAAAGGTGCATTTGCCACGATATTTTTTGATCGCCGAGAGCACGAATACAAATTTTTCAATTATTTCTGGAAGTCCATCAGAAGTTTTGACGAACAATTTATAGATATACGAACTGGAACAAAATTTAAAACGTTCATATTGTATCAGAGTACCAATATCTACTGTAGAACGATTGTGTGTAACGTTGAGCTAAGTTTATTTTAAATTTGAATTGCCTATATTTTAGTAGTTTTGATAAAATAATGTCAAGATCTTTTTAATTAACATGCTCAACACAAATAATGACGTGTAGGTGTAGCCGGCTTATGTACATTCAAAATGTTATAATATATAAAATATTGAAGTATAATAATACATTTTATTATTATACTATATTCAGAATAACCTTGCCCACCAGTGCTTGATTTGAAAAAAACTAGGAGAGGGACTCCAACTAGTGGATGTTTGATGAATGAGCGTTCCACCCAAAAAATCATCAGACTTTACTATACAAAAGTATTTTAAAAGAAAAAACACTTGTTTATTCCTCATTCCAAATGTAACATTATGAATTAATTATTCTAAAAAAAAGGAAAAAAACAAGCTACGTGTTAAATAAGGTCCATAAGTTTCCATATAAACTATCTTCATATTTAGAAGATCGTCTAGGACAGTTTACTTCATCAGAATTTCTTTTCCCACTTTTAATCCAACTTTCGACGTAATGATCTGGTTTGAACAGTTGACTGGGAGGTCCGATACAGTTAATGAAATCCAATGAAGATATATGCCCTGTAGTCAAACCATTTCTGTTTGATGTAACTACCTATATTGTTCATTGCACTGAATGATCTCTCATATTTATAGGAAGAAATTGCAATTGTTCTGACTGCAGTCAAAAGAGGATGTGGATTGTTTATTTGAAAGGAGTCTTTTGTATCTTTTAACTCGCGGAATCCTCGGATCGTAGTTTTTTCATTTAAATGAAACCATGTAACCAATCTTCTAACACAGTAATTTCCATACAGAATATCAACATTATCAGGCAAATTTTTAGAATTTAACAGATCCAAATCTTTTAAAGTTCATCAAGTTCACTTTGGTCGGTAGTTGTCGACCGCCGCCGCCGTGCATACAGGTATGCATTCATATTATAACACGATCGTAATAATCATTAGTTATTAGGTACTTATTACCTATAATGTTATAATGTATAGTTTTTTTCTTTACTATGTTTCTTGTACATTTACCTTACAACAATCAATGACATTTTTACACAGGAGACAGTACCAATGTTTCGGCAATCGCCTTGTAACTATATAAATACATTGCTATGATCTAGATTTTTACGGCGTTAAGATTTACCGTAATAAATATTTATAACAATAATAACCATTATATAATAACATTTTTCTATTAAAATTCCTATTATACTTATTTGTTTTCATATTTAAAAAAAATAATAGGTACGTAGAATTTATTTGGGCCCAGCCCGTCATAAAATTAAAATAACATTATAATAATATAGCTTTGTGGTAGTTTTATTTAAATAATATAATAATTTAGTAATGTACAATATGTTATTGCGTTTTGACGTTATGTACTGTGTGGACACGAAGACGATACATTTTTTGTCTACACGTAGCGTGTTAAAGTCGTTGAGACGTTCGTCCAATGTCTATAAAGATATTAAAATTGTCAATCGTACAAACTGACAAGTGAAGCGACATTGACACAACTGCAGTCAATGCTGCATTAGTGCAGTGGCCCGGTGTCGGTGACCGGTTGCGGCGGTGGCGCGGTGCTGCGGCGACTGTTGTTAGACTATGCAGGTGCATTTGCGTGCGTGAGTCAGGTATTAGAGAAGGAGCAAAAAAAACTGAAAACTCCATATCTCTGTTCCTTTCCAAATCAATACTCAAAATTTAAATATTTTTGATCTAAAAATTGATACTGATTCAAAACAATAATACCTGTATAAATACCACCGTTGCATTTTTTTCATATTTTGAAAAAAATTATTTATAAAAAAATCAGCCAACGGTACCTAGTATCTATTTACTTTCTTTTTTTATTATTAACATCAATATTTACATTATTAACTTAGTACTATTATAAAATGTATGAATAGAATTTTTATATAATATTTTTTAATATTTTAATATTTAAACTTGTGAAAAACATTTTTTTTATAATACGCAGTTTTTACGTACGCCTTTTAAATGATCACCGCACATCCATTTCTTACACTTACAACAACACCTGGTAGTTTATCACGCGCTCGTCTACAATCATAACATCGACCTCTGGATCCATCTGGTTTTTCTATCTCTGTAACTGTCGTTTCCTTTTCTCCTAACAAAAGTTTAGCACGTCTTCGAAGTTCAATTGGAAGTGTTTCTATTGTAGATATCAATTTAATTTGTGGTTTTATAAATTCCCATGACAAGTTTTGTAAAAAGTTGATCCTTTTTATTTTTATATTTCCCATGTTATTAGATTTATAAATACATAGTGCATTTATGGCAGCCACGTTCGAAAGGTTATAAAATACAACCATCGGCCAACGTTTTGTGTTACGCGCTACATTGTAATTTTGACAATATTGATCGACTGAATCAACACCAGTTATAGTCCTATTATAGAATGTAATTATATCTGGTTTCTTTTTGTCACCTGTTTCTTCATCCATTTCATCTCATGGTGCATAGATGAGATAGCCAAAATAGTTTTCTTTTTTTTTTTGGACAATATGAAACCAATATACAGTCCTTTTGAAATCCAAATACTGTAGACGTTTCAACTCGTTGTTTGTTTGGTGAAAAATCTTTTGGAATCTCTCGTTTATTTTTATGAATTGTACCTACATATGTTAATTTCTTTTCTTTCAAACTGATAATCAAGGGTATACTTGTAAACCAGTTATCACCCGTAATGTTTCTATTTGTTCCAACAATAGGTTCAACTAATCGCATATTAGTATATCGCATATTTTTTTCCATATTTGGACGGTTTACTGGGAATATACTGCCTAAATGGACATTTTCCCCGAAAAGCTAATAACTGCTCATCTGTAGTTACATATTCACTTACGCAGTAATATTTTTGAAAATTGTCAACCATCATTGTAAAAATATCTCTAATAGGAGCTAATTTATCAAATTGTTTACGAGCCACTCGATCACGCACATCATCAAACCGCAAACATCTTACAAGAAAACGAAATCTTTTTTCACTCATAGTCAAGTAACATGACTCCATTCCATTTCCTTTTGAATTATCCCACAGTTGATGTATATTTTTACGAGAGCACCTAAAGGATCCTATTTGATATAATAGTCCAATAAAAGCTCTAATTTCTGTAACGTCTGTAAACCTTGCGTCTCTACTTCGCTGAAATTTGTCACGTATTGTTTCAATATAAATATTTGTACAGTGCGTTATATTTCTAGTAATATTATCATCAATAAATAAATTTAAAATTTCAATTTGAGATTTATTTCCACGTGCTTCTCTTCTAGGACCAGGAAGATGGGTTATAATATTCTGTGCACGTGTACGAACATTTACAGGAGGTTTTATTTTTCACCACTTTGTTATTCCAAACTTTCCTATGTAAAAATTATTGGCATTTTCAGGTGCCTCATAAATTTCGGAATCAATTGTGTCTTCTTCAGAATTGGTATCATGATCACTTCTAAATAAAATATCCTCATCCGAATCACTATTCTCTCCAAAAGATACTTCTTCACTACTAATATTTTCGAACCAATTTCAAATAATATTTTGATCTGAAGTCCTCTCAAGTCTCAATCTTTTATTATTTGACATATTAAACTAAATAAATAAAAACGTGAACACAATATTATCTAACTATCGATTTTATATTATTATTTACTATATATTTTTACCTTAAAAACAACGACGATGAAGTAAGCTCAGATGGTCGCGTGGTGGACACTATTGTCACCCAGTCAGATAAATAAATACACACAACCGTTCCGAATAACTGCATTTCGGTAAATGAGTCAGATAACGTTTCACGTATGTCTAAACCCGTGGTTCTCAACCGGTGTGTCGCGACACACTAGTGTGTCGCGTATTACCGTGGTGTGTGTCGCCAAAGTATATTATTTATATATTAATATATTACATATAGTTTCATTTGACATATATGATATTATTTCAGCATTATGATGAAATAGTAAAACCCAGAGATAAGAAAAACAATTATGAAGATATTCTTACCTCGTAATGATTTCGACGTAATCATAACTGATAAATAGTAAATTGGGATTATGTGTTTTATAGGTAGGTACGTAAATAAGCACGTTCTCACTATTCTCATTCGTGATCATCGTGTTGTGCGCGTTGTGTCTGTGTAATTTCGTTATATTTTCATATTTTCTTATACATACCGTATTAAAAAAGGTACATTAAGTATGGACAAATTTATAATTAAAAAAGTTTCAACTTCGGTTAACACGAGCACTGATGGCTCCACTGATTTGCCGTTACCGTCTATACATCAACAATTAATGATAAAACAGTAAAGCGTCGTA
>NW_021770200.1:4997-6408 GCF_005508785.2 Acyrthosiphon pisum | reverse complement strand
TTGTAATTTTTACTTTTTCCAAAAATCCCATAAAAAAAATTTTAAGTGTGTCGCCATTTTTATGGATCTAAATTAAGGTGTCGTCGTACAAAAAAGGTTGAGATCCACTGGTCTAAACGATAGGTACTAGAGATAACGAATACATAAATTGAATTCGATAAGAATAATCTATTTTTTAAATATACCTGGTGACATCTGTCAACCACGCGCCTAACCTAGGGTTAATTTGACAATGTTTGCCATCAATAGAGCCCAAACAATTCGGAAAATTCCACCGTTTGTAATGATCATTTGCTATTTTTTTTCCAATGTTCTTCTGTGGGGACTGGCATGAACTCTTCAACCAACTCTTCCCAAATAACTTTGCATGTCTCATGAACTATTTTAGACACTGTTGACGCTCCCATTCTCATAGTTATTGCCATATTTCTAAATGATAGACCAGTTGATAAATATCTAAAAATATCAATGAGTATATTATTTATAAATAGGGCTAGGAAGTGGTTACATTTGCATATCTTTTTTTGAGCTGTTAAATTTATTACTAAGTAAGCTTTAAATTAACTTAACGACCCTAGGAACTTAGATAGAAAAAATATTAGAAGTTTATAGTGCAAATTTTTTCATACTGAGTGATTTTGAAGTTTAAGAGCACATTTTTCAATTTTATTCAAATTGTATAAATTTTTAACTTATACTTTAACTTATTAATTATATTTTTTGTTGTGTTTGTGTACAAGATTACTAGTTTTAACCAGTTTTTGACTAAATTAACTTTTTTATTTTGGTATAGGTAACTTCAAAATTAAAAACTGAATGTACTTGAAATGTTCACCAAATGTTTGTATTAGAAGCTCAAATATTTTCAAAATACTTTGAAATGATACCATCTACAGATATTTGATATTCAGTACAAATAATAAAATATGAAAATATTTTTTAGTAAAATATTTGTATTTATAAAAATTGTAAGAAAAAAAATAAGATTTTCCTATTATAAACGCATATGCATATTTAGAACCTATTAAGTGCATTAAGTTCCGATCTCTATACTTATAAATTATATAATGTACCTACCTATATGGTATAGTGGTACTAATATATTATATTTAATTAAATATCATAAGTCCCGATCTATTTCTATAAACAAATTTAAATATTTTTTTATTATAATATTTTCACTACTTAAAAAATTGTACCTATTTTTTTTTTAATAATTATAGGTGAAATGGCTAAATCTAAATGGAAACATAGTAAAGACACTTTTAGAAGAGAATTACAGAAAGAACCGATAAATCGTTCCGGGGCCAAAGGTGATGACAACTTCGAATGGAAATCAAAGTGGCCTTTTTTCAAAATGATGCAGTTCTGCAGAGATGTTTTGTTACCAACTTCAACATCGGGAAATCTA
>NW_021770200.1:3966-4897 GCF_005508785.2 Acyrthosiphon pisum | reverse complement strand
CCAGATCTAGATAATGATTTAGAAAATGACACACAACAAAATTCAAGTTGTACAAGTTGGGCCGACGATACTGATGTTGAAGTTGATGTGAACTCGGAACACGATGAATACTCTGAAAGATCACCAGCTAAAAAAATGAAAATCAATTGAATGATCTAGACTACCATTTTCTGATAAGTTTGCTTCCATATTTTAAGGATTTGAATGTTCTGGAAAAATTAGAATTAAGGCATAATATTCAAAGCACAGTAATTAACGCACATCGGCAGAAACTATGTCTTCTAATTCAGTTCATTAGTTCAAGTACAATTTTTACAAATAATAGGTATACCAGTTGAAAGTCAAAATTATCTTCCACCTATGACATTGACTTCTCAAGAAAGACCACATCATATGAGTAATGACTACCTTCCTTTGATAACACAAGGAAATCAATATAAAATTTATAATATTCAAACTTCAACATTATCAAGCTCACAAGACATGCAACGTGAAAATGAAGATTTCCAACTGACTTCCAATAATATTCAACGCTACTAATTTTGAACCAAAGACTTATTTTATATTATTATAATTAATTTATTATAATTATTATTAAGTATTTCCTGACCATAAAATCTAGTTTTGTTTTTATTTAGTTTTTTGATGTTCAGTTTTATTTACAGGTATTATACCTGTATATACCTAAATTTACACATTCTAAAATGATAAATGGAGTTTGTTTTTTAATTAAAAGGTTAATTAATATAAAATATAGTGTTTATTATTTACTTTCAGAACCGGTTTGAGTAAACTGTTTTTGGTGCGCTGCACCACTGATATATTAGTGGTGGGTGGATCTTGGTTGAGCATATGCTGATTGATTTATTTGTATATTAATGTTGAACTAAAAACTATTAATTATTGTAATTGGATCACAAGATCTGTTGAA
>NW_021770200.1:1023-1760 GCF_005508785.2 Acyrthosiphon pisum | reverse complement strand
AAATTAAAATTTTGATAAATTTGTCAAAATTTGATCTTTAAATGCTGATAAAAAAAAAATGTGCCTATGTATTTTTAATATTTTTCAACTGATATTGTAACAATATATCAGGAGCTTTGTATTAAATGTTCACGCATTTTTACCAAACAAATAAAATTTTATTGATATTTATAGAAAAAAAAATTGAAAAAATTGAAAAATGACAATGTCCGTAAACATCTCATAAAGAGTCAAGTTATTTTCAAATTTTTATCGTGTATAGGAAATGCTAATATAAACATTTAGTAAAATTTTCATGTATCTGCAGATATTCGTTTTTGAATTACAACAAAATAAGGAAATCGCTACATGAGAAATCGAGTGAATATCCAGTGTTGTAAAAATTTGAATTTCAAACGGTCATAAAAATTTAATTTGACTTTCTTATAGATATTTTTTGTTTGATAAAGGTAGATAATCTTATAAGGAATCTTGTATTAAATTTTCATATCTTAGATTTAAAAAGAAAAATTTTTATGAATTTCTAACTCGAAATAATTCGCAAATTTTCGTGATTTTTCCATATTTTGTCATTTTTCGAACTTTAAATGCTTATAAAAAAAAATGTGACTAACGATTTTTAATATTTTTCATCTGCCTTTGAAACAATATACTAGGAGCCTTCTATTAAATTTTCAAGCTTTTTTATCCAACAAATAAAATTTTATTGATATTTTTAGAAAAAAAACTAAAAAAAA
>NW_021770200.1:0-973 GCF_005508785.2 Acyrthosiphon pisum | reverse complement strand
GAGGGAGATCGGGGACGTACTGCGTGTTCTGTCGCCGGCTCGTTCGTCGCCCTGGTCTGGACTGTGGATTGCAACGCCGGTCCTTGTTCGGTCCCTCGTCGATGCAGCCGTTGGACTACGGGTGTTCGTTGCTTCCGTCGTTGCTCCTTCTGGCAGTTGTTTAGCTGCGGTTTCGCTCCGTACGGAGGGAGTGGGTTCGTTCGGCGTCTCCGGCGATGTGGCTTCCCAACTGCTGGTTGCAGCTAATCGTCGTTCGCTTCGGTGGTCTTCCTGTCTTCGTTCTTCGTACTGAGATACTGGTGTGTTCTGGTAGAAGAGGTAATGTTGATTGAAGACTGAAGATGATTGTGGTCGGGAAACGACCGGTATATATCCCGTGCGCCGTACCGACTAGTAAACTAGCGTGTGTGCCGCCGTAATGCTTGTGTTTACTGTCGGTACGGGTTTGTGGTTTATTCATTGGGTTTTTTGGTTACAGCCATGGGGAGGGTTTCGTTAGATTCGTCCTAATCTCCCCTATCCATGGCTGTGCTTTGTTAAGTCGTTAACCACTTTGAAATCACTCATATTTAGTAGTACAGTTCTGGTTACTTTGATTACTTATATGGCGCGTTATGATTGGTCGATATTGTGTAGTCCTGAAAAGGACTGTTTTAGTTAGTGGTGTACCGTTACAACTGTGGTTATAAAATCCTAATATAAACCATGTAACCATATGTACTGGTAACTAAAACGGATAGACATATTGGGGATATAAGATGTTATAAACCGAATACACTAAATAAGCAATACAATATATACTTATTTTATAATTTATAAGTTTTAACAATATATATTGGTATGTAATAAAAAATTATAGTTTGTAAAATAATAATTAATTATATCCCAATTCTTATCGGCTTATTTTCTCAACCTCTATAGGATGCTACACGGAAAAAATATTTTGCTATAGTAAATGGTTAAAAAATATTAT
>NW_021770199.1:12589-17456 GCF_005508785.2 Acyrthosiphon pisum | reverse complement strand
TTTCGGTAGTATCGGAACGTCCCTATGTTCAGACCACGGACTAAGATAGAGAGGACTGGAAACGAATGATGGGCGGGTGACGAGGAGCCGGACAGCAATTGCCTCGGTCCTTTTACTCTACCACGTACAAATTTGTACACAACTAACATGCACGCTATCTGCTTGGTAAAATATCAACTATTTATATAATATAAATTTAATTCTTAACATCATTACATTTTCCACCCAGCCACTAGGTAGCGTTAAGATCAGCTGTGTACAACGGAAATCAGCGGAGGCACTTCGGACCCGTTAAAAATATGCTCGTTTCTAGTCCTCTCTATCTTAGTCCGTGGTTCAGACTCTTCAGTAGATTACCTAGGTATGTGCTACATATGATAGCAAGGACAGCAAAGACATAAAATGTGGTACTTTATTGAAAACTCGTATGCAATATGTTTTATGAGTATCTTTTCGCCTTTTTTTTATAAGAATACCCTGTAAAAAGTATAAGCAGCTTTTCTCTTTGATTGTTCATATTCAATTTTAAGTAAAAGGTCATGGGTGTTACATATAGATACCGAAGTAAAAATTGAATAACAACATTTCCACAGTCAGTTTGATACGCGTTTAGCGTATATGGTACGTTTACATGTGAAACAGGTGAACTTATATTGTAGGTAAATGCTGATAAATAAAAATAAAATAAACCATGAATTAAAATAAATACCAAATTATTCAATTATTGTGCTTATCTATTATTTTTATTATTATTTTAAAATTAAATGTAGTCAGAAAACTCTTTGCTATAATCAAACTGGCCAGTTTCACATATCATACTATACATATATTATGTACCTAAAGGTATTACCATATTAAAATCTTTATATTCTGTTCATAAAATAATAATATACCAGGTTAACTTTTAGGTTAACTTTACCAGGTTAACTTTTAGTTCATGTGATGCTACATTAAATATTGAGAGTGAGCCTGTTAATTTTATTGGTCCCTGATAATGTTATTGCACACTACAACTGTTGAGTGTAAAATATCTTTGAACAATGTATGGTTTACTTTCTGTATTGAGCAGTCATGAAACATGATTGTTTCTGTGGATTACCAAAATATAGTAGGTATCTTTAAAGTAATTTCCAAAATAAAAGTTATCCTATTCAAACTAATCCAATTAATAGAGCCAGAAATGTATTATCATTATAAAAATAATATTATCATCATTATTAAATGTATTATTTTGGTTTTGCTAAAGGTATTCTTAAATATTATGATGTTATTTCTTTTAATGATGTTGATTTTTTACAAAATGCTGTAGGTTTTGATGGTTTACATTCTTGTAAAAGTCAGTTTTGGCCAATATTGACATATATCAGAATATTGAATTTTAATAATAATAATAATAATAATTTATTTATTGGCCATGATATGATTACAGTACAAAAATTGTGGTAAAAAAATTGAGTAATATGGCCCAACACACCACTGAGGATAAACCTCTTTTTGGTGAAATTGGAATACCAATATAAAACCTAAGTAATTAAAGTAGATTGTACATTAAAATTAAAAATTGAAATATTATAAGATAGAAATATAATAAACATTACAAATTAACAAATTAAAATTAAATAATGGAAATATTAAAAGACAAAATAAAAATAAAAATACATAAAAAATAAAAAAGTAAAATTAATTCATCGGTTGCTATATAATATATTAAAATTTTAAACAGGTTCACATCGTATATTTTATATTCACACTAAACACTATATTAACTCAGATGCTTGGGCTATGGTTTAGCCAAATTTTAACTTTTTTTTTGTATTGTTCATAGGATCTGTTATTTATAATATGCGATGGTGCTGCATTCAGTAGTTTAAGACCTACCTGTGAAAAACATAGACTTGATTTAATCGACCGGGTGAAAGGGATCTCTATGTTATTCTCCTGCCTTATATTATAGAATGTTGGTTTTAAATTAATTAAATTCATTTTATATATGTAATAGAGGGAATTTCTATGAAATAATTTTTGCACAGTGTAGACGTTAAATTCCTTGAATAGTTGTGTAGTAGGATAAGTTTTAGGTTTTTTTAGTATTATTTTTATTATACTTTTTTGGGCACTCAGTATTTTATTGCTAGCAACTATACCTAACCCACCCCATTCAGTTATGCCATATTGAAGGATTGATTGTGTCATTGAGAAGTATATCAAACGAAGTGTTTGTATATTTAGAAATTTTCTTGCATTTATATAAAGGTGTTGTAATTTTCGTAATTTCATAATTAAGGTATTTATGTGTGTGTCCCATTTTAAATGTTGGTCGATAAATAATCCTAAGTATTTCGTATGTTCTGTTTTATTGATGATGTTACATGAACAATTATTTATTTTACAATTTGGGTCGTGAATTTTTATTTCATTAAAATTAGGTTGAGTTCTTTTATCTTGCGTGAAAGCTATGAAATTAGATTTAGTATAATTTATTCGTAGATTATGTTTCAAGAACCATGTATTTATTAAGTGCATGTCTGTTTCGGCATTGTGACGGATATTTTCCCAATTAGTTCCAGTTATAAGTATGGCCGTATCGTCTGCATAGGAAAAAAGTTTGCCATATAGATTTAAGTTTGCTAAAGAAGATACATAGATTAGGTATAGAATTGGTGATAAAACTGTTCCTTGAGGAACTCCAGTAGAAATGGTAATTTCCTTACTTAGTGTGTTTGATATTCTCACTTGTTGTTTTCTATTGGTTAAGTATGATTTTAGTAGGAGTAGGGGGTTATTGACTATACCTATGGATTTTAAAATATTAATTAGTGTTTGATGAGAGATACTATCGAAGGCTTTGCTCAGATCTAAGAAGATTCCTAGTGTTTTGTTTTTTTTTTGTTTAGGTTTGAATAGATATCCATTGATAGCTGTGAGAGAGCATCTTCGGTTCCAATACTTTCTCTAAATCCAAATTGAGATTTTGGTAGTATGGCATTTTTTTCTAAGTAGGATAGAAGTCTGGTTTTGATGGCTCTTTCAAAAATTTTGGAAAAAATATTTAATAAGCTAATAGGCCTGTAATTATTAATTGAAGTTTTGTCGCCGCCTTTGTGTATCGGTGTTACAATGGCACATTTAAACGAATTTGGAATCTTACTTTCTTGGATAATTTTATTAAAAATGTGTTCTAAGATATTAGATAATGTTTCTTTGTTTTGTTTTATTACGTTAATTGATATTCCATCTTTTCCAGGAGCTGAATCGTTTCTCATACCAGCGATTATGTTACATATTTCAGATGCAGATATTTTTCTTAAATAGAGAGACTGGTTGGGATCTGAATTTGACGGAAGACTAGTTTTTTTGTTCAGGTTTTTAATATTGTTATTATGGATGCCCATTGTTGAAAAATGTTCGTTAAATGTGTTGGCAATTAGTAGTGGTTCATCGTTTGATCCGTAGATATTGCTATTTATATTTAAGCTATAATTTAGTTGATGTGATTGTAGGGTTTGTTTTGTTATTTCTTTTATTGTAGACCATATTTTTTGGGATTATTACTATATCTTTTAATTTTATCACCATAGAAATTTTGTTTTTGCTTAAATATAATATCTGTCAGTTTATTTCTATAGGTTTTATATTTATTTATTAACACAAGGTTAAAAGGTTGGCGCCTAGTTAGTGTATGCAATTTATTCCTTATTTTGATTGCTTTGATGATACCGGGTGTGATCCATTGACTGTCTTGGTTATGTTTCCTTTTTTTTTTAAATTAACATTAAAATATTTTAATGAGTGTGTAGTAAGATATAATTTGATAATAATTTTTGTATAGAAGTTAAACATAAATAGGTATACTGTATTAACGTAGTAAAATTCTTAAAATTTATTGTAGCTTATAGTTTGTTTAAATCTGTACTAAACCTTATTCGTGTGATTTTTGATTTTTCGTCTTTCCTGACCAGAATATCCGCATTGCTGATCCATACGAACTTGTAGTTACTGACTTTCGCTGCAGCTCTTGTTTTTGAATAAAGAATCCTTTTTTCTTTTGTTAGACGTTCATTTATTATCTGTGGCGTTAATATTAAGCTGCTTAACAATTGTTTGCACGATGGCAAGACAATTTTCATTGTTTGATTTAGGTACACCGTTTATTTCAACGCTAATTCCGAGGTTTTGTTGCTCAAATGTATCCAATTTTTGCTTGATTTCAAGAATTTCATTTGACAACCGAGTGTTATCTGCTTTTATAATCTCATTTTCTTTTTTTACGTGTTTCAATTCGGTCAGTGTAGATTCCAATTTCTTGTTGAAATCGTCGAACTGTTGACCCATAAAATTCACTGACTGTATGAGATCTTCCATCTTTGAGTCCAGTGTGTGTGGCGGGTTATTTGTTGTTTTTGATTCTGAATTGAGGTATGTAGCACACGAGAATCTGTTTTTTGTGTTTCTTGTCATTTTTTTAAAGTTGGTTTCAGAGATCCCGATACAGTAGTAGTGATAGTTATTCTTACATACGGAGTATTCTATGGTGTCTTCATTGTGGGTTAGTGTTTCATTACACTTCACGCAATTAGACATTTTACGCACAGTGTATACGCCGATATACGTTTAATTAGCAAAGAAAATGAAAGAGAAATCCTACTGATAACGTTGGTTTAATTGGGACGGGCATGACTGCACGACCGCACTGGTCGACGTCTAGATCAGTACATAGGATTGTAGATTGTAGATTGTAGATTTGCAAAACATTTAACAGTAGGTATGTAGCAGTTTATATTTACTAGTGAAGTTAAAGTTTTACCCAAGTGGATATATAGAGGTGTAAACACTCCCTATCTTTACATTATGATGGTGGGCCGAAGAA
>NW_021770199.1:8096-12539 GCF_005508785.2 Acyrthosiphon pisum | reverse complement strand
ACTGTTAGTGGTGGTAAACTGCTAATAATTTTTAACACCTGCTATTGCTATTGCTATGAGGTTGCTATTAGTAGGAAACTACTGCTAAACTGCTAAAGCACTCTAGTAGAAAAGTATCAGCGAATAGAAGTCAATATTTTATGTAAATAAACGTAGCAGTTTTATTTGTATGCGTTCATTATTCCATACTAATCCATAATATAAATAATGTACAAATAAATCTAAATAATAAATATCCGAAGACCAAAACAGATATTACTGATATTAGTTTATAGTTTAATTATAGACTCTAGATACAGTAATAGCACTAATAGCGTAAATATATAACAATAAAATGATAATTTTAATATTCAATATAAATAAAAATAGACATATTATACCACTCCACACTTACAAACAAAACCAAGGAACTCGTGTTTACTGTAATTGTGCTTTGTTCTTTGTTAGTCGAGACTCGACGCTGAACTATTTAGTAATTTATTTAAAAGTACCTATAGTTAAAATAAAAATGAATAAAAAATTAAGTAATGTATGGTCTCATTTCACAGTTATTGAAAATACTACCTTTGCAAAATGTGATATTTGCAAACGTAAGTATTCATACAAAACAAGTATTACTAATTTAAAAACTCACTTAGCTAGTGCACATTGGATCCAAATAAATGCATCAAAGGTAAGTAATTAAAAAATTGATCAATTTTTTTCAATTTCTTGACAGGGGGAGGGCAACATTTTTGAAAATCTACATCAATATAAGAGATTGAGATTTTGAGAAGCACTGCTCTGTAGTCTATAAAATAATTTTAGCCTTTTTTTATTTTAAAAATATAAAATTTAAATGATTTAAACATTTATAAAACATATTATATTTCTTTTAAGCTTTCAGTTTAAATATTGCACATCAAATAAGTAGCTAAATAATATTTATTGTTTAAAATTGGTATTTAGTATATAGAGTGATCCATTTAACGTAATACACTTATTATTTCGAAAAATAATAATTATTAATAATGTTACTTTTTTTTCGAAAATGTTGAAATTTAATGAAATCTACAAATAATTAATATTTCTAAAATGTTCACATTTTTTGTTATATGATAAACATGTAACAAATATGGATTTTTAAATGGTAACACCTATATTATTTAATACCAACAATTTATAAAACTTAAAAGTGTATTATTATTTATTATAATTAAAATATTTTAAATTTTTATATTATTGCTAGATAGTAGATAGTTTTGTTATATAGTAGCTTAGTAGCAATAAGGCCTCAGACCAAACAAAAGATTATTAAAAGTTTACTGTTTATTCAAATGCTTAACTTTTCTATAAATTATTAAATATATACCTAGTTTCTTAAAATAGCTAAATAGGTATATAAAATAATTTATGAAACTCTATGGTAATATAATGTGATGTGTTTATCCTATTTTAGTTTGTAATTTAAAATTAAATATAATAAAGTAAATAATTATATATTATATTGTTTAGAAAATTGTATATTATAGGCATATTAAAAAAAACATTCTGCCTCTAAAAATAGTACATTTAAATAAAGTTTTAGTAATTTATTTTAAGGGGTGCTTTTAAATTATAGTTTATATTATTATTATTACACACTATGGCATCACAAAACCTAGTTGAGGTACTAGACAAAAGTATATATAAATTATAAGTATAAATATTAAATAATATTTTTTAATATGAGTAGTTTTTACTCTATCAACTAATTTAAATCATACAGACTTAATAACTTATTTTATTCAATTGTATATAGTCAATTGTAAATGAAGAAATTATAGATCAACCAGAACCTGTAAATGCAAATAAAACCACTATTGATGAATCTTTAACTGCTACAACATATCCAGGGCCATCATCATCAGGCAGTAAAAATAATGAACTCAAATTGGAACTCGTAAGCGAAAACAAGCAAATATTGTGGGCTACATTCCACAAAAAATGACAATAGATGTGCAAAAAAAAATTGACAGTTCTCTCATGAAAATATTTTACAAAGATTTTCAACCGTTCAGTGTAGTCGAAGATAAAGGTTTTTCAGAATTTGTCAAGACATTAAATCCATCATATAAACTTCCTGACCGTCGTTCGATATCTAAGACTCATATACCATCGTTATACCAAAAATGTTTACAGGAAACTAAAGACTTATTGGCTAATGAACTTATATCTGCTTGTCTTACAACTGACTGTTGGACTTCAAGATCCAATGATGGTTATATCGCAATAACAATACATTTTATAGATACTACATTTAAATTAAGATCTGTTTTGTTAGGTTGTTTAAATTTCAATGATCATCATACTAGTCATAATTTAAGTACAAGAATTAAAGAAGTATTAATTGATTGGAATTTAGAAAATAAAATTATCTTTTCTGTGTCTGATAATGCCAACAACATTAAAAGAGCTTTAACTTCATTGCAGCTAAAAAATTTTGGTTGTTTTGCCCACACAATGAACCTAATAGTTCAAACAGCTTTAACATTGGAAAAAGACTTAATAGAAAAAGTAAAAAATATTGTTTCACGGTTTCGAAGAAGTACTAATGCTAGTCAACAATTATTAACTTGTCAAATTAACAGTGGAATGAAAGATCCTAAAAAACTTATAAAAGACATTTGTACCCGATGGAACTCTACATATTACATGTTATATCGATTCATTGAGTTAGAAATATACATAAGAAGTACTTTAGGACTTATAGATAATCCCCCTGAATCATTAACTTCTGAGGAATGGACTTTGGTGAAAGAACTTATTCGAATATTACAACCTTTTGAAGAAGCTACCAATAGGCTGTTAGTGGTGAAAAATATATGACTGCTTCTATTATAATTATTATTGCAGAAGGGCTACAAAATGTTTGTAATGAAATGTTGAAAAAAGACTTTTCAATTCGAGTAAAGTGTGTTTTAAAAAAATTAGTAAGTGAAATGGTTAACAAAGATAGATGGAGAAGTATTGAACAGAGTAAAACTTTGCGTTGTTGTACTTTCCTGGATCCTAGGTTCAAAGATGTTTTGTTTTCCACTTCAATTAAACAATGGACTAAAAGTTATATTACCGAACAGGTGTCTACAATTATATCTGCAGAAAGGTCCACTTGTATTCAAAATGTAATAACTCCTAACATTCAAGAAACTGAAACTACGGAAATGTTAAGAGACAATGCGAAAAATGAGTTATCAATCTGGAATACAATCGATGAAAAAGTTGCTAAAGTACAACCAACAGGAACATCTACGTCTCGATCTATAATAGAAATTCAAAGATATCTTGAAGAACCTGTTCAAAACAGAACTTGTGACCCTTTACTATGGTGGGAAAAAAATAGCTACAACTATCCATATTTGAGCCAGTTGGCAAGAAAACAACTTTGTTGTTTTGGGTACATCAGTTCCCTGTGAACGCGTTTTTTCTAAGGCTGGTTTGCTAATAACTGATCGTCGATGTTCTCTAAGTAAAAAAAAAGTTGAAATGTTGTTATTCCTGAACCAAAATGCATAATTATTAATTAACTACTTTTTAGAATATTCATTATTTAATAAGTGTTTCAATTGTATACCATTGTTTTATCGTTTTATGTTAATTTTACCTGGTAATAGGTATTATGATTATTTTTTATTTTAAATTCAAATTTCAAATACAAAAAGAAAATGTTATGTTTACTTTATTTTAATCAGTTATCACTCTTTAGTCTTTAATAAAACAAGAATATAAATATTTAAATACTATACCATACAGTAAATAAAAACGGTTTATATCACTAGAAAAAAAACGGTTTATATCACTTTCATGGATGAAAAATATCAAATCAGTTTGGCTTGGAATAAACAACAAATTACATTTATCACTGGCCGCCGAATTTAAAAATATTTAAATTTTTAATATCATATAATATTTTAATATTATTATATACAAATACAATTTCACAACTGACCAAGGCCGTATCTGAGGGGGGGAGATCCGGTCTGGACCAGTCTGGACCCCCCCCCCCCCCAGAATGTTTTCAACGTGTTTTATTTTTTACCAAATATCAAAACATAAATTCAATAAAATTACAATATTCATGTTTTGGACCCCCCTCAGAAAAAAATTTCTAGATATGGCCCTGCAACTGAATATAATATAATGACATAAATTTCCAATCATATTGTGTACTACTTTACTTAGTATATTTATTAGGCCGTGGTAATGTGGTATTTAGATTATGTCGATTATGATTTATGAGTCTTAGCATAGTATTATTCTCCTAGACTTTACAGTCTACATGTAAACTTATCGAACTTAAATGAACGATCTTAGTATCTTACATAATATAATGTTTCATTATTTGAATATTTAACAATGGATATAAATCATACGTTATTGTTTATGTTGGATGTGCATAAACTTGAAATTCTTTATTTCATATAA
>NW_021770199.1:3949-6551 GCF_005508785.2 Acyrthosiphon pisum | reverse complement strand
GGGGCACGCCGCACGTCGTACTTCGTCGGTGGAGTGTTTCGCCAACCAATATGTATCGATCCTGCAGGTAGGATCTTATCATTTTCACGAGGTACGAGGGTACATTCTTAACCCGAAGGGCATTATCCACCTTCTTCCAGGGAGCCGTGTTGAATGCATTCTTCACATCTAGAGACACAGCCACGCAGATATCCCTGTGCTGTGCCGCGCCTAACGCTGCGCCGTGTGCGGCGTTCAGCAGTCGTTCCATTGCGTCAGAAGTCGAGCTGCCTTGGCGAAACCCGTATTGGTTTGGTGATCTATGACCGGTGCTATCGAGGTGTGTGTCGAGTCTTGCCAGAATTAGCCGCTCTAAGAGTTTCCCCGAGGAATCAAGCATGCACAGCGGCCTATAGCTGGACGGTTCAGTTGTCGGCTTGCCGGGGCCTTTGTGCAATAGTACTAGTCTGGATTCCTTCCATCGGGAAGGGAAGGTGGTGTTGGCCAAGCAGTTGTTGTAGACGCTGAGTAGGACGTTAGGCTTCCGGAGGAACACCTTGGTTAGGACCTCGTTGGGGATACCATCGGGGCCGGTTGCCTTACCGGGGGGAAGTCTTTTGCAGGCTTGGGCCAGTTCAGCCAGGGTGAAGTCCTCAACGGTTTCGTCTTCTGCGGTTTCTGGTGGGTGGGGCTCGAGTGCCCAGTCCGTCGCTGGGGGGTACGGGAAGAGGTGATCAGCGATCTCCGACTCCATGCCGCGGGCTTCAATTCCTGGGCGTCGACGACCGATGCGTTTGGTGACGACTTTGTAGGGAAGACCCCACGGGTCGGTGTCAACGGATTTGCATAGGTCGGACCAGCATTTAGCCTGGGAGGATCTTATTGCCTGCCGCAATGCCTTCCTCTTGACCTTATACGCGGTTCGGTGAACATCCAGTTGTTCGTGTGTCTCTCGCCTTCTAGCTGCCCTGTGGTAGATCCTACGCAGTCGACCGTATTCGTCGCGCAGCTTGGCAATTTCTTGGTTCCACCAGTGGACTTGCCTTCTGCCGTGAGGCGGTGATGCCCTGGGCGGCATGCATGCGTCGCAGGCAGATGTCAAGTATGAAATGTACTGGTCAGCAGCTTGATCAGTGGGCGCGTTTTCATCAGTAGCGGGCAGAGGTGCTATTGCCAGGTGAGAAGTTAGTGCGTCTAAATTGAGCTGTCTGTAGGCCCATCCCCTGTGGCGTTCCGGGGGATCGTCCTGATCAGGAGTCCGTTCTAACCGTTCTAACCGGAACTGGATGTATCTATGATCACTCGCTGATTCGACTTCGTCCATGACTCTCCAATGAGTGAGGGTGAGGCAAGGTCGGCAGCGGTGGAACGTGACATCAATCACCGACTCAGCGTTTATTCTGCGGTACGTAGGCTTGTTGCCAACGTTGCCGACCAACAGGTCCAAACTAGCAGCTAGGTCAGCTATTTGGTCGCCTCTAGCATCGTTCCGCGCTGAGCCCCACTCCTGCGACCAGGCATTAAAATCGCCTCCGATGATAACCGAGCAGTGCAAGTCTACCGAGCGAACAGACTGCTCGACGTCTCCCAGGAAGTTGGCGAAATTAGCATCCGTGTCGTTCCGGGAGATGTAGCAGCTGTATATCCTAATGCCCCGTGACTGAATCCAGGCAAAGCCGCGACCCGCCCCGTTCGAGTCAGGTACAAAGTCAGCGGTGGCCGTGAGAGCAACTGCACAAGTTCCGTCGGTGCTGGCTACCCATCGGTCGTCATGAGTCGGGTTCCAGTTCTGTTCGGAGACTATGAGAATTTGAGCGCCTGTGGCAGCGGAAGTCTGTTGGAGCAAGCTCTGTGGTATGGAACTCCGTTGAAGATTGATCTGTAGGCAGTGAATCATTGCAGCGTGATTACTCCATCTCCGCTGCCTACCTGCCGAGACTGGGTTTGCGTATTGCGCCCGGTTGGCTTCTTGATTGCCTCCTTCCTGGCTTTGCACATACCTGAGCCTGACTTGTGCTCGTAACGCTCAAAGCCAGCTCTCTCACACGCTACGCATAAGTCTTTGTCTGCCAGGCATTGTTTTAGCTCGTGCCCTGGTTCTCCACAACGTTTGCAACTCGTTAAGTAACTTAGTTAAAAGTAACCTAACTTTAACTTTTTAACTCGTTAATGCCCAGCCTTGTGTATATTATACTTTTAATTCATATATTTTAATATCCAGATTGGAAAACATTTACCAGTAGGTATGTAGTAGTTTATATTTATTTATTTTATTTATATATTAGAATATACGGGCTAGGCCCTTTTTTACATAGAAAAAACAGGTAATAATATGGTTTACAAAGAAAGAAAAGTAAATAGAAAATGGAAGAGAGAAAAAAAAAATAATAATAATAATAATAACAATAATATTAATAATATACATATGCATTTCAATACTAATAAATATGACAGAGCTAACTAAAAGAGAAAGTGGGGTCCAGATTGGCATTATGCATCATACGCCTTAAAGGCTCATTTAGTAAGTAGTTGGTGGAACAAAAAGGGACATGAAATGTAGTAATGGAGCGGGTGGAGCGTTGGGATACTTTAAAATTAATTAAGGATAGTAAAGTGGGGATCA
>NW_021770199.1:0-3899 GCF_005508785.2 Acyrthosiphon pisum | reverse complement strand
GACAACCGAGTGTTATCTGCTTTTATAATCTCATTTTCTTTTTTTACGTGTTTCAATTCGGTCAGTGTAGATTCCAATTTCTTGTTGAAATCGTCGAACTGTTGACCCATAAAATTCACTGACTGTATGAGATCTTCCATCTTTGAGTCCAGTGTGTGTGGCGGGTTATTTGTTGTTTTTGATTCTGAATTGAGGTATGTAGCACACGAGAATCTGTTTTTTGTGTTTCTTGTCATTTTTTTAAAGTTGGTTTCAGAGATCCCGATACAGTAGTAGTGATAGTTATTCTTACATACGGAGTATTCTATGGTGTCTTCATTGTGGGTTAGTGTTTCATTACACTTCACGCAATTAGACATTTTACGCACAGTGTATACGCCGATATACGTTTAATTAGCAAAGAAAATGAAAGAGAAATCCTACTGATAACGTTGGTTTAATTGGGACGGGCATGACTGCACGACCGCACTGGTCGACGTCTAGATCAGTACATAGGATTGTAGATTGTAGATTGTAGATTGGAAAACATTTAACAGTAGGTATGTAGCAGTTTATATTTACTAGTGAAGTTAAAGTTTTACCCAAGGTGGATATATAGAGGTGTAAACACTCCCTATCTTTTACATTATGATGGTGGGCCGAAGAAAGTACACCGCTTGTAACTGCCACCAGGAGCGCTGACTACCCGATGAAGTTTCAAACACATTGAAGTTTGTATGGCACATTATACAATTTAGCATTTTATATTTTTATTCTAATTACTAATTAGCATATTTAGTAATTACAACGACTGTGGACTTCATGATCTAATAATTAATATTTTTAATTTTAAATAATGTAACTTAATATGTATAATATGTGTATATATAATATGCAAGGCTGGGCAAGTTAACTCTTTTTTTTAACTCGTCAAGTTAAGTTTGGAAAAATGTAAGTTAAGTTTAAAGTTAAAAGTTACTTTCCTTTTTTATTTAACTTGTAAAGTTATAAGTTAGTTGGAAAAAATAAGTTACTTTTTGTTTCATATAAAACTTATAATTACACCCTGAACACCCCATGTTAAAGATTTACAAATAACATAATATTATAATGTAGGTCTTTATATCTTAAAAAAATTTATTTTGTTGTAAGTACTTATAGATTATGAAATCCAACAAAATAATTAAATTATTTGTATATTTTATTTTTTTACCTAAAAGTTTTCCAAAGTTATTTTTAAATGTTACTTTCTTATTACCAACTATGAACTAAGTGTTAATAATCAAATTAATTATACATTTATATAATTTAACGTGATTATAAAATAAATTAACGAGTTAAGTTAGAAGTTACTTTAAAAAAAGTAGTTAAAAGTAACTTAACTTTAACTTTTTAACTCGTTAATGCCCAGCCTTGTGTATATTATACTTTTAATTCATATATTTTAATATCCAGATTGGAAAACATTTACCAGTAGGTATGTAGTAGTTTATATTTATTTATTTTATTTATTTATTGGAATATACGGGCTAGGCCCTTTTTTACATAGAAAAAACAGGTAATAATATGGTTTACAAAGAAAGAAAAGTAAATAGAAAATGGAAGAGAGAAAAAAAAATAATAATAATAACAATAATATTAATAATATACATATGCATTTCAATACTAATAAATATGACAGAGCTAACTAAAAGAGAAAGTGGGGTCCAGATTGGCATTATGCATCATACGCCTTAAAGGCTCATTTAGTAAGTAGTTGGTGGAACAAAAAGGGACATGTAGTAATGGAAATTATGTGTGAATGAACATGAAATGTAGTAATGGAGCGGGTTGAGCGTTGGGATACTTTAAAATTAATTAAGGATAGTAAAGTTGGGAAATCAACACTACCATCTAACAGTCCATTCAAGAACTTGCTACCCATAATGCGCCTGCGCTCTGCCAGTGAGGCTAGATTAAGTTGAATAGCAACTGGGGAATAATCATGAGGTGGAAATTTGATGCCTAACAGAAAGCTTGTAAATCGCAAGAACCTACGCTGTACCCTTTCGATCTGGCAAGCATTGTCGGCAGTATGGGGATCCCAAACAATGGCACCATATTCAATAATTGGCCGGACTAACGAACAGTATAAAACTTTCAATGACGAAGTTAGGTTAAGGTCCTTTGACAATCTCATTATTATACCCAACATTCTTAGAGTTATGCAACAAGCCATTTCAATATGAAGGCCCGGGTCAAGATTACTGGAGAGTTTGAACCCAAGATCCATCGTAAATCCATCACAGCGAGAAATTATTGATTCATGAATATGGTAGGAGAACGTTAATGGAGAGCGGGTTCTAGTAAACGTCATGGCTTTACACTTACCTAGATTCAGTGACAAACCTAATTTAACAAAAAGAGCAACAAATCTATCTAAATCACTTTGTAGTTTAAGACTGTCTTCAATGCAGTTTATTTTCATAAAAAGCTTGATGTCGTCCGCGAAACATAAAACTTGACAGTGATTTAGTGTTTTGCTAAGGCTGTTGATGAAGATGGAAAAGAGTAAAGGGGACAGTTGTCCACCTTGGGGAACACCAGAGGGGGTAAAGAACACATTAGATTTAACATTGGGTAGTTTAACCCATTGGTATCTGTTATCTAGGTAGGATTTAAGCCAAGACAATAGCGGCTCACCAGTGCCACAATCTTTTACAATTTTCACCAAGACAGCATGGTTCACGGTATCAAAGGCCTTATTAAAATCCGTGTAAATAACGACCACCTGTGAATGATGTTGGAAAGCGTTGAAAATATAATTATGAAAAATTAGGCTGTTAGTGATAGTAGAACGACCAGGGCGGAAACCGTGTTGCTCTTCCATAATAATATTATTGAATGATCTAAGAATATCCTTTTGGACCAATGACTCAAACATTTTGGCAATATGCGATAAAATTGAGATGGGTCTATAGTTGGAGACATCAGTTGTGCATCCGGACTTCAGAATTGGCGTGTTATAGATCCCAGTTTAAGAATGTGTGGAAAGATGCCTTCATCAAGTGATCGCCTAAGAAGAATCCAAAGGGGGTAAGATATAATGGATTTCAGCTTGGAAAGAAATACACCAGGTAGGCCATCCGGACCGACAGATTTGTTACAATGTAGTTCAGATAATTTTTGGTAGACATCATCTAAGCTTAAAGAGACGTTGTTTGGCAGGTCAAAAGAGTAAATGTCTGGACTTTCAAAGTCACATGGAATCACCTTGGAAGAATAAACTGAGGAAAAGTAGGAAGAAAACATCTCAGCTGACTCGTGCTCGTTACAAGAGGATGTGCCATTGAGAGAAACAACTTTAGGGATATCCTTGTGATTGGATCTACTATTGTTCATGAATTGCCAGAATTTTTTTGGGTTACTTTTTAAGGAGCAATCTGCTTGTTTGGCATAGTCGAGAAAACATTTTTTTGAAAGGTATTTGAATTTAGCACGGAGAAAGGAGAATTCTTGGTAGTCATGACTGCTTAGAGATGACTTGAATCTTACGTGGGCCGTTTTCTTTAACGTAACAATTTGTTTCAATTCATGGGAATACCAAGGCGGATATGTCGATTTGCGGAATGTACACTTAGGGACAAAATCAAGTATAGATTGGTGTAGAGCGTCGTAAAAAGTGTTGAACGCCGAATCAATATCAAGAGGATGAAAGGTAGAATACCAGTTAAAAGATCCCAAGAAAGAACTGATTTTTAAATAATCTGCTTTATTAAAATTAAAAAATGATTGGCTACGGTCACATTGTATACTACTAGAACTATTGGACAGAGATATGCAAAGTGCTGGGTGATATGAATCTGTAGGAAAAAACGGTTCGAGTGATTTATTGATTATGAGAAATTTGTTGGAGTTAAACACAAGATCTAAAAGAAATC
>NW_021770198.1:4638-4741 GCF_005508785.2 Acyrthosiphon pisum | reverse complement strand
TAGGTTTGTAAGTTTTGATCTAAACTGTTGAACCGATATAACACGGTGTACGATTAAACTTTTAAACCTACATAGCCTTAATATAATAATATTATAGAGGTTT
>NW_021770198.1:0-4538 GCF_005508785.2 Acyrthosiphon pisum | reverse complement strand
TTAAATAAACCCATGCACGGTCCAAATACTTACGGTAAACTTTGATGGCACTCGGTTCAATGCATGTTAAATTTTGTATTCAAAAACGCTGAAAGTCGGTGTTATGAACCTATTTTCGACCGAGTTTAGCACTGTGGTTTTAATAAAAAATGAACGTTCTGAGCACCTAAATTGGTACTCGGGATAGTCATACAATATAGTGTATGGAACATCATACTCGTCAGCGGCTTTTGTACAGCTTAAATTATTGTGGATTACATCTTCAATTGCATGCCTGAAGATATCCACACACCAATTTTGCCGACTAGATTTTCTGATATAATTTCGGACCATTTTTACTAATAGAGTAGGTATTAAAATAATATATACGTAATATTTAAGTTGTACTTAATAAAATTGAGTGATGAGTTATAAAATAGATGTTAACTGTTATACTATTATATTATTGTCTAACCTAAAATAGATATCAATGAGACACTAAGAATAAACTAATAAACAATCGATTTTGCCCCATCGGTATTGCCCCAAAGCGTATTATTTACAAAATTGTTGATTACTTTTACAATATTAAAGATAAAAAAAAAGGCGGGTAAGTCGTGGATGTCGCTCTGCTGTACAGTAGGTTACAAGTGGGTTACTGTAATGGATGGAATTAAATTTGAATCCAATGATATTATATCATTGTATACGAAAAACGATTCTGAACGGAGATGATTTGTCAGTCTAGGATATATTATTTTTAAAGAAAAACTTATGGAGAACCTTGTACCAAATTTTAAAAACTTAGTTATAAAAGAAAAAATTTTTACGATTTTTCAACCACTAAATTACTTGCAAATTTTCGCAATTTTGACATATTTCGTATAAATTTGAACTTTAAATGCTTATAAATAAAAATTGTGACAATGTATTCCTTTTATTTTGCAACTGCTATTGTAAAAATAGGTTAGGAGCCTTGTATTAAATTTCCAAATCTTAGAATTAAAAAGAAAAACTTTTATGAATTTCTGTCTAAGATAATTTGAACATTGCCGTAATTTTTACGTATTTAGTCAAAATTTGAACTTTAAATGCTTATAAAAAAAAATCGTGACTATATATTTCTTTTATTTTTCAATTGCTATTGTAAAAATATATTATGAGCCTTGTATTAAATTTTGAAATCTTAGATATAAAAGGAAAATTTTTTATGAATTTCTAGCATAAAATAATTTACGAATTTTCGTGATTTTTACATAATATGTTGTCAAAATTTGAACTTTAAATGCTTATAAATAAAAATTGTGACAATGTATTCCTTTTATTTTGCAACTGCTATTGTCAAAATATGTTAGGAGCCTTGTATTAAATTTCCAAATCTTAGAATTAAAAAGAAAAACTTTTATGAATTTCTGTCTAAGATAATTTGAACATTGCCGTAATTTTTACGTATTTAGTCAAAATTTGAACTTTAAATGCTTATAAAAAAAAATTGTGCCTATGTATTTTTATAATTTTTGAATGGGAGTTAGAACAACATATGTGGACCCTTCTATTAAATTTTCAAGTATTTTGTCCCAGCTAATTTTTTTTTATCAACATTTATAAAAAAAAAATCAAAAAAAATCGATTATTTCAATTGCCTATAAATAGATTAAAAATTAGTGAAATATTTTGAAAATAAAACTATATAAAGAAAATGTCAATTTAAATAACTGGTAAAATTTTCAAGTGTCTACGACTCATACTTTTTGAATAATAACAAATATCAAAAATCGTTTGAGGCTAAACCGTTATTTAATGCGGTTTTGTAAAAATTTAAATTTCAAACACTCCTAAAAATTTTTTGTCTTAGTCCGGTTGAGTTTTTTTTGAAGTTATCTTAACCCGTCGTTGGTATCGCCATGCAGCGTCCCACCGTTGGTATTGAGTGAGCGCCGCGCTCAACTCGTTGTTTTTTCAACATAACTCATTATATAATAAACATAGAATATTGAAACCAACACCAAATTGTTTATATTTTAATCCTTTACTAAAAATATTCTTACAATTTTCCTTAATTATAAATATTTTGAACAATAAAAATTAATAATATTATTATTATCATTCATCTTGGCCCGAGTCTGACATGGTTTGCTGATTGTTACAAAGTATGCAGGTAAATGTTGTGTGCTCCTTACAAATCGGTCTGCTACATACTGCACACTGAGTCTACGAAATTTATTCACATTTTAAAATTGAAAATGGTATAAAATTATATATTATTACAGAATACCAAATTATTTACTTACCATAGTTTTGCGATTTTTTTTTTTCGGACAAATCGTACACTTAGGCCGACTACCACTGCTTGAGCTTTGATCGACATTGACAGCAGTTTTGTGTCCAGACATTTTTATAATTTGTTGACGAAGTGATATGGACAAATTTGGTTGTTGAAGGCGATTTATCATAAACGGTTTTGTCAATTCATTTCCTAGGTTTTTCAAAAATTCACGACGGCTTAAAATTTTCCCGGTATTTTCTCGATATATAATTTGGCTGTTTATTCCAGCTATATTCATCAAGGAGAAAAATATGGTAAGTGACCATCGGCAACTAATTCTAGAAACTGAATACTCGCCCTTCAATTCATCCACAACATCCACTCCACCCTTTGTTTGGTTGTAGAACATTATAACTTCAGGTTTTTTTTCAACGGATTCAGGGTCAATGTCTCCTTGCTCATGCATGGTTGAAATAAGTAACACATTTTTATTTTTTTTTGGCACATATGATGTAAGCAAAATATCTTCTCCATATCCAAAAACAGATGAGTTCAATGTTCTTTTTTTTGTGTCCAAAAAACATGGAGGAATTTCACGTTTATTTTTCCGTATTGTTCCAACCATAGTTAGGTTGTGATTTTTTAACAAATCTAATGATAATGGTATCGAACTATACCAATTATCCATGGTTACATTACGTCCCGTTTTTGAAATAGGGGCAACCATTCTTTTTACAATGCTCATAGGACTGTTATCGCACTTATACGGTCCATCTGGCTGTGTCCCAACATAAACTTCCATGTTTGCTGTATAGAAAGTACGGGAATCAACTAAGGCCTGAATTTTTATTCCGTATTTATTAGGCTTATTCGGAATGTACTGCCGAAAACTACATCGCCCTCTAAAGCCTTCGAGCATTTCGTCTATTGTGACGTTTTCTCCTACTGTATAATTATTTTGACAGCGTGTTACGAAGTTATCAAATAATGTACGAATGGGTGCGAGTTTGTCAATTTGTTTTCTTGTAGCTCTAGTACCAATATCATCAAACCTCAAAGCCCTTAGTAAAATGTAAAATCGAGCTTTAGACATAACTGCTCGAAAATATGGTGGTGCTAGGCCGTCATCTGACCATAAGTCATCGAGATTGAGATGGTTGCTGCGTAATACTCCAGCTAAATACAAAAGTCCGAATAGTGCATTTATTTCAATGTTTGATGTTTCACGTAAGTTACTTTGATTACTATAATTTTGACGAAGTTTATCTAGATAAATATTAGTGCACTTCACTATATTATCAATATCTGAATTTGGAAAATATAATTTCCAACAATCTAAAATTGATACAGCATCGCGAGCAACTCTTTTTACACCTGGTAAATGTAAAACTATATTACGTCGCCGAGTGCGTATTTTATTAGACGGTGGGTCAAAAAACCATTTAGTTATATTATCTTTCCCTAAGTAATACGACGGTTCTGGTAAAGGACTTCGACTTCTAGAACGTGATCGCGGAATAATTATTGATCTATTACTATTACTTACATTTGACTCAGAAAAATCATCGTCAGAGTCATCATATTCATTTTCAATATGTTCATTAGCACAGTCAACATAATCGGGATCAGCATCTGTATCATCCGAATCTTCTAAATAATCAATTTTTTCTGATTCTATAAGCCACGAAGACACATTGTCGGACATTTTAGAATAAAAACGTGAAAAAAACAAATAAAACAAAAACTATATTATGCGCACGCGTTTACGAAACAATATTACGTCGATACTATCGAGTGAGCGCAACGCTCACTTTATGGATACTAATGACATTGCATGTTGATATCTAATCAAGAAATATTTATAAAATTATTATATTTACAAAAGTATATTTAGACATGTGTCAATTGAAGGTATAAATAGTATCAAATGAATCAAGTCATAAATAAACAAGTGGTTCTCAAAATACTAACGAGGTGAGCGCGGCGCTCACCACGATACCAATGACGGGTTAACTGTATCGGACCTCCCAGTCAACTGTTCAAACCAGATCATTACGTCGAAAGTTGGATTAAAAGTGGGAAAAGAAATTCTGATGAAGTAAACTGTCCTAGACGATCTTCTAAATATGAAGATGCTTTGGCATATAGAATCGAAAAACTTTACGTTACATTATTTCTTTTTTTTTGATTTTTCAATGAGGTGTAACTGTTTTATCTGGTTGTCAACGTAGTTGATAGTGGTATAAATCAACCAAAGACCAATCAAAGTATCGATATTTTATTAGTGTCCGAG
>NW_021770197.1:45744-46552 GCF_005508785.2 Acyrthosiphon pisum | reverse complement strand
GTACTCGCAGAAAAGTTTCAAGTTGGAAAAACACAGATCGCGGATATTGTTTCTAACACAGAAGAAATTTATAAAGCGTGGGTTGAAAATGGAAATGAAGAACGAAAATTAACGAAACTAAGAAAATGTGAAGGCAGTGTGATTGATAAAGAACTTTTGGTCTGGTTTAGCAAAACTCGAGAAAAAAATTTACCAGTTTCCGGACCAACAATACAAGAAAAGGCTAAACAACTTGCTGAAGTTCACGGATTAAACGACTTTAAAGCTTCAAACGGGTGGCTAGAAAAATTTCGAAAAAGGCATAACATTTCGTTTAAATCTATCTGTGGGGAAGCTTCATCCGTTGATAGAATAGCTGTTGATGACTGGAAGAAAAAATTGCCAAACATAATCGATAAATATGAAAAGCGAGACATCTTCAATGCCGACGAGACTGAACTTTTTTTTAGAGTTCTACCCAATAAAACTATGGCATTTAAAAATGAAACGTGCAATGGTGGAAAAGTTTCAAAAGAACGGTTGACTGTGCTATTGTGCTGTAATATAATAGGTGAGTTTGAACGTCCTCTCATCATTGGTAAAGCAAAACGACCGCGGGCTTTCAAAAAATTAGACGTAAATAAATTTCCCGTTGACTGGTGTTGGAATAAAAAGGCCTGGATGACGACACAGATTATGACAGACTGGCTCATGAAATTCGATAAACAAATGATTAAAAGTCAAAGAAAAGTACTACTTTTGTCGACATGCAGCTCTCATCCCCATCTAAACTAAAATGTCGAGCTAGTCTTTTTTCCCCAAATATGAC
>NW_021770197.1:7464-8566 GCF_005508785.2 Acyrthosiphon pisum | reverse complement strand
ACTTACCGTGAATAGAATTTTTTTTACTACTTAAATGTAATGAAAAACAACAACGACAA
Organism: Acyrthosiphon pisum; assembly: GCF_005508785.2. Taxonomy (NCBI): domain Eukaryota; kingdom Metazoa; phylum Arthropoda; class Insecta; order Hemiptera; family Aphididae; genus Acyrthosiphon; species Acyrthosiphon pisum. The sequence continues at coordinate 8,507 of NW_021770197.1, read as the reverse complement.
CAAAAACAACAACAAATCGTTTATTTCGCGATTATTGCTCCACAATTACGCAATATTATAGCCATAATAAACGAAAAAAAGATTGTTGCAAATATGCAACAACGCGCATTGTAGGGTTAACAATTCATATCTACACGTATTATGGAGATAATTCTCGGAACAATTCATATCTACACGCCACCGACGATAAAACACATACAATAGAAAAAAGGTCAGGTTACAGATAGATATTATCGCGGTCGGCTACGGGAAAACCCGAAATACACCATGCAATTATACAAATTTATTAAAAAGTTAATTAAAATATTTAATGTATTAAAAAATTTGAAATAAAAACTATCCTATCTTTTAAGTTGGACCAAATTACACGCGGTGTAAAAAATTTCATCAAAATCAGTTAAGTGGTTTAGGAGTCCATTGAGGACAAACATTGTGACACGAGATTTATATATATTAAGATAAGTATATCAATAATATCATGAATAGGAAAATGCATAAAACTTAACCGTTACAGATTGTAAATACAATGTCAACTATAATAATGATACAAATAGATACATAGATACATAGATTATAATATTATTAAAATAGCAAACCCATTTTATGATATTAATTATTATGATAATAATTGGCTGTTAAATACTAACAAAACATATAAAAAGGTTAAATAATTTAAACTAACGTTACAAAGTTACATAATATTATTTAAACGCTTTTTTACATATTTCCATTACATTGGCCATGTATTTCGAAGTAGGTACAAATAAAAATATAGTGTAAATTGTAAATAATATATTGTAAATATTAATTTTAAAATCCTAAAAAACTGTTTGACATTAGTTACGAATACACCTTTGAGTATTCGCATCCAGAGAAACCTCGTGGAGGTTGTCAAACTTTCTCTCCGCGTCACCTAGACTTGAACTTCTAACGTGACGCTAGACTTGATCATTGAGTGTCATCTAGACTTGATCATCGAGCGTCACCAAGACTTGATAATCTAGCGTCAGCTAGACTTGATCATTTAGCGTCATCTAGACTTG
>NW_021770197.1:3448-5329 GCF_005508785.2 Acyrthosiphon pisum | reverse complement strand
CACATGCATAAAATATGTAATATATATGTAATATATAATACCAATAATAAAAAATCTATCAATAGTATGACCACTAATGTAGACCACATATAGAACTCTCTGTAGAAATACATACTATATGGTCCAACCTTACGTATATTAGACACTATTGATGGTAATTGATTGATGTGTAGTACTGTAGTACTATAGAATGTTTATTATACACAGCTTGAATACACATGGAATGTACTATATAAGTCTTAGACACTAATGATGGGGATTATTAAAAATAAATAAATGAAATTTTATACATAAAATATATATCTTATATATTGAAGTATAAAACTTAAATCTAATGGTGAAGTTAACTATTTATTAAATTGATGTGTAGTACTGTATGCAATAGAATGTTTACTATACACAGCTTGAATGAAAACACATGGAATAAATGTAATAATAATAATAATAATAATAATAATATCTGACCAACACATGAAAAATTCTGTGGCTTGGTGCAAGAAGGGTCAAAGTTACATTTTGACAAAATTGATGTTATTTGACCAATGTCATTAAAATTTGCCTATGTTACTTGTGCTGTATGGCCAGTTTATAAATGTAGAAGTTACTAACATTATGCTCAATGGAATATTATAATATTATAATTAAAATATAGAGTTATAAGAAAGTGTTAATTTTAAAATTTTAGTTTTTGGCCAATGTCAAACCAAAGTAATTTCATTAGTTTGTTGGTGACCAATGTCAAACTAAAACGTACATATTATTTAAAATGAGAGAGTCATACAATGAAATAAAAACAAATATAATTAAGTAATATAATAATTTAAAATTGAATTGCTGAACATTGACAAAAATATGACATTGTCCCTTCTTGCACCAAGCCACATAATATTGGTGAATGTATACAACTGCCCTACAAAGTAGTAAATAATGTATATGTTACGGGTAAAGTACAAAATATGGTTAGTGTTCACATTATCCGGGTAATGTGTACACTACCTGTACCTATTGGATAAAGTAAAAATACTATTTATAAAACGTTTATTTCGTACTTTACTCGGGTATTTTTCACATTATCTACGACTGAGTGAGTAAAGTACTTAGATAAAATAACGATTGTAGATAAATGTTTATGAAGAAACACACGCAATAATATTTAGTACGGTGCTAACTGCTAGTTCGTCTTACTACACGCGTCGTACATATAATAGGTTTTTAAAATGACTTCAGGAGAAAAATTTTATGGGTGTTTTTATAAAATAGTTAATGAACAATCTTTTTCCGGTGGTCAAGGTTTTAAGAAGTGTTTATGTAAAACTAAATGCTTAACAAATAAATGTAAATGCAAATCAATTGATTGGATACTACATATTTAAGGCGGATAATGTATACATTACACTGTTCGTATGGATGAGGTTCACATTAACCGGGTAATATGTACACTAACCGTTTTTGTACTTCACCCGTAACATATACACACTGAACACACTAAATAAACGTATACAATTCACCAATATAATCATTATACCATACACAAGTATACATATTATATATTTATTTAAATAATTATAAGCATGTTTATATCGGTAAGTGTAAGCGTAAGACTCACTTGGCTATTTCGTCTTGGTCTCGAACCTTCAATGTCACACGGTCGTGTCCCTTGTATATGTACTTGTAGATATACATGACGCTCTTTATGGACGTGCAGATTTCGACGTTGATGTGTGCGTCGTACTTGACCAGAAGGTAAGGGTTGTAAGGCACTACACACTCGTTACCGACCTCACGACCTCTCACAAGTACCACACGGCCGTCGTTCGGCCGGCGGTACTTTGGATAACCGCCGTCCGCAATGTACACAGTCTCCTCTGCGTACGCTTTTGG
>NW_021770197.1:0-1282 GCF_005508785.2 Acyrthosiphon pisum | reverse complement strand
CAGGCAAAAAGGAAGTCATTCATTCTAGTTTATAGTAAATATTGTAAGCGGGAAGTTGTGTTAAATATTTATTAACTAACCCGCTGGTATACAGGGTGTTCCAAATTTCATGTGAGCAGATTTCAGCATGATCTACTTAAATTAGAAAAAAATGACCTATGTGAAAACCTCTTTGAATCATATACTCTAAACTAATTTGATATTAATTATTTTTTTTATTAATTAAAAAGGGGAGATTTTAGGGGTAACTTTTAAAATTCAAATGGGAACCTATATTTTTGAAATATGATTCATATAGGATTTTTTTTTAACGAATTTTGACGTATCATTCATAATTATGGGTTGATAATTAAAGAAGTTATTTACATTAGAATTTTGTATTTAATTTGTAAAAATGCCATCAATGAATAATAATAATAATATACTTAGTGCTTCTGTTATACGCCGATTCATTGTTGTACCTACAAGTTACAACCTTAATAATCTGTACGTTATCTAACTATCAATTTACTAGTAATAAAACGTGTATTTGGTATCTTAATTTCATTTTATATTACATAGGTCAAATCACATTATTCCATTGATAATAAAAAAAAAAAAAACGCATTTTATAATAATATACCATATACATTATGTATATTGGATATTGTTATAAATTTATAATCAATGCTATGGAACTGGTTTTGTCTCCTCAATTTTACATAATATTTACTATTTATAATATAAAATTAGAAATAAATATAATTCAGTTGACAAATAGTCAATAGTTGATTACCTATACCAAATTGTTGTATAAATGTTATCATACAGCATACAATTGTTTAAAATGTATACAAATAGGTTAGGTACCTATCTGTATTTTTGACTAATGTAGGTGCCTGTTCATATTTTTAAATTTATATAATAAAGAATAACCAAGGCTAGGAACTTAAAAATATGCGGTAAAAATTTGAAAAGTATGAAAAAATATGGAATTTATTGAATAAAATACTTTTAAATACAAAATTTAAAAATTTAAATTAGGTAGGTATCTGAAAAAAAAATTAACACTGTACACTTATGTATTTAATTACCTACGATTTTACAATTTATTTATATCATGGTACAAAATATTAATCCAGTGGTAAATTTGAAGAAAAATAAATACCAGCCGGTCAGAGGTCACTACTTGTATTACAAGTTCTCAGTACTATAGAGATTATAATATTATTTTTAGGAGCAATAGTAATAGCCGTTGATGCATTCATTTATTTTGTCAAACTAAATAAAAGTATAAATTTCT
>NW_021770195.1:131600-132643 GCF_005508785.2 Acyrthosiphon pisum | reverse complement strand
AGGACGATCACGTGGAATTTAAAATAAGACCTAATCGGGCGACAGCATCCAGAAGTCCAAGATCAGTAATTACCGATGGCGGTACTTCGCCGGTACGGCGACGGCGGACAATAACTTCACAGCAGCAAATCCGGGCTGACGTTCCCAAGGTAAGGCACTGTAGAGGTGGGTATATCAAGCCGCCATTTTTCTCCTTTCGATTTGCTTATCAACTAGGTATCAGAATGTATTCACATGTAAACAATATGTTGTTGACGACTTGACGTCTTATTGTTATAATGTGTTATAATCGCATCCTAATAAAATTCTTGAATTATAATTTATAATATTCTTTGGTCATAAAATATATGATGAACAATGTATTACAAATTTAGTTTATTTCACTGGCCTAGCTACTCATGTATTATTACTATTTTCATTGTCCGTCATATTATTTTATATATACCTAATTATAATATATCTTTACTATAATTTTGTTCAAGTTATTGACAAATTCAAATGTTGTCACAGAGTAGTGAATACAGAATACTTTGTCGTGTACTTTATACATTATAGTACTGATAGTCATTCAAAGTGATAAGGAGAAAAGGAGAAAAATGGCGGCTTGGTATACCTATCTTTATAGGGCCCTACCCAAGGCTTTGCAATTGGCGAAGGAAACGTACGGTGGCGGCACGACCCAGCGCGGGTATATAGGTACACCTCGTGGTAATTACGGCGGTACGCACAGGGGGAGAGTGATCACGAACCCGGACATTTCGCCGCGACCGATTCGCCGCGACCGTTTCGCCGCGACCGTTTCGCCGCAGACCGTTTCGCCGCAGACCGTTTCGCCGCCGCACCGTTTCGCCGCGGACCGTTTCGCCGCCGTACCGTTTCGCCGCGGACTTTTTCGCCGCGGACTTTTTCGCCGCGGACCGTTTCGCCGCAACCGATTCGCCGCTGGACTTTTCACCGCGACCGATTCGCCGCCGGACATTTCGCCGCCACCTTTTCGCCACCGGACATTTCGCCGATAAGAGTGGTTGTGCGGTGGTTAGCCT
>NW_021770195.1:126002-131285 GCF_005508785.2 Acyrthosiphon pisum | reverse complement strand
GCGGCGAATGTCTGGCGGCGAAAAAGTCCGCGGCGAAACGGTACGGCGGCGAAACGGTCCGCGGCGAAACGGTGCGGCGGCGAAACGGTCTGCGGCGAAACGGTCTGCGGCGAAACGGTCGCGGCGAAACGGTCGCGGCGAATCGGTCGCGGCGAAATGTCCTAGACCCGAGTGATCACCAGACTTGGGTAGTATTCCGAATACTTTTTAAATACTTTTTTTTAAAGTATTCAATACGGTATTTTGAATACGTTTTTAACATCCAATATTAATTTTAATATAATATTTTATAACCAGTCCTGTAAAGAATACTTTTAAAAAGTACTTGAGTAAATACTCAAATACATTTATTTTTAAGTATTTAAGATACTACTCAAATACTTTAATTGTAAAGTATTTCAAATACTACCCAAATACTTTGAAAAAGTATTTGGAATACTTTTCAAATACTTTTGGTTTTTAAAGTGAGTTTCTAATAATCGTAATATAAACACATAGGTAGTAGGTAATCTAATAGTTATCTAATATAGTTTTAAAGGGAATATTGTTATTAAAAATTCAATAACTTTTTTTAGAAATCTGGTTTTCACAAACCTTTGGGCTTCGGCTAACACAGAAATACAGAATATTGAATAAAACTATTATTCTATTATTGTAGTTGACAAAAATATTTTTCCAACCAATTATTTCGAATAAAAATAAAATGTTCGAAATAAAAAACCAAAGTATTCAATACCAAAAAGTATTTAATACAAAAAAAAGTATTTAAGATACCATTCAAAATACTTCATGCTAAAAGTATTTAAAAAGTTATTCAATACTTAAAAAAGTATTTGAATACTTTTACTCAAATACTTTTACTTAAATACTTTACAGGACTGTTTATAACTAATAGATTATAGATAGTTAGATAGGTGTTTTTTTTATCAAGATTATAATAATGTTCATTTATAAACACAGAATTGAAAAAGTAATATTTTTGCTATTGAAATCTAAACCTACTAGAAAAAAGTATTCGAAAAATATTTCGAATACTTTTTGTGGAGTATTCCAAATACTTAGGAATATTATTATCATAAAGTATTCGAATAGGTACATATTCTGAATACTTTTTTTTTTAAGTATTCGGAATATGTATTTGAAATACTTTTTAAAAGTATTTTACCCAAGTTTGGACTGATCACGGCAGTCGTAAGCACGTCAACCGCAATGAAATCGAACACTAGTCGAACGTGAAAGCCGGCGGGCTAATCAAAACCACAGCCAAGAGCCGAAATCGACTCGGTTTTTCTTCAAAACAATATTCACGGCGGCTCAATTCAACCGCAGAAAAAACAACGCAAACACTCGGCGACAAGGCCGATAGACAGAAGACCAATAGACAGTGTTGAAGTACACAGATATACAGACGTTAAAGGTAAATAATAATAAAATCGGATATATATAATATAATAGTAAGTATAATGATACGATGTACAATAGTGTTACGAGGCGTAATACAAATCAACGACTAACTATGTATACTACACTACACAAGACTTATATGCTGTAGTATTATAAAAATGCATAGTCAGCGTCTACTGAACTACAGTGTGAATATATTACTTATACACTACATTATATAGGGTGTTTTGTTTATAATTTCAACAGACAGCCTGGCGCTGCACAACAGAGGGGGTAACGTCGTCTCTTTAACTTCCTACGATCGCCACGTGGCTTGGCGAGTTTTCGGCAACACTATGATTGCCGGCAAAGGGTTCCGTGTTTGAACAAAGTGCGTGGCATCAACTAGTATTATATATAAATTATAAATATATTTTTATGTACTCATATTAGTCATATTTAACTTCCTTTTTATAATTTTAAAAATATCATTTGAATAGCTGTAAATAGTAGATATAGGTAAACAACGTATTCTATACGTAAAAATATAAATTGGTGTAGTTTTAAAAGAAGGTTAAAAAATGACATTATCGCGATATCTCGCAACAGATTTTCAATATACATTTGTAATAAAAATGTATATTTATAAATAAAGTTCATAATATTAAAAGTTGTATATTAAGTTTTAATGATTTAAATTTATATGTGTAAAAAATTGTTTGTATTAAATTATTCGTATCGATAGATTTTTCATATTTTATATTTATATGATTTATATATTAGGTAGGTATATAATTAATTTCTGACGAAAAATAAACTTATTATGTATGATTGGCAATAAGTTATAAAGTAACATATTGTGGTGATACCTAATGACTTTATAAACATATTATGACATCTTCAACATTAACTTTCACAAGTAGTTAAAAGTTGGATTTAAAAAAAACAAATATTATCATCGTCATTGTCATCTATCTAACTATCTATTGTTATATATATATGTGAGGTAAATCGAAGGTGTACCTAATATAGTAATATATGAAGTTTCCAACAACAATATTATTCCAGTCTACTGAATAATACTTTTAATCAGCGGCGTGTTGAACTCATTGTGAGGAGCAAAAATGTATACAAGATACCCATCCACCCACCACCATTGACGTTTATAACGGCATTTTCAACTTCGGGCCATGTTTTACGGGAAATTAATAAACATAATACAGTCAATTTTTTTTTTTTATCGAATTACTATTCAATTATGTTTGCTTATCAGTTACCACAGTAATTTTTGATTATTTATTAGTTATTACTTTACATAAATATGATTAATATTAAAATACTGGGTACAAATGTTTGTGATTAGTAAAATACCACGGCTTCGCAACAAACTACAAATTATCTGTAACTTCAATGGATGGTCGCGTGCTCGGTATAAATTCAAAATTTAATTTTTGTTGATTTTTGTCGTGAGCCAATAGCTTTTAATTTTTGTCTATCAGTTTCTTTTTTTTGCCCATCCAGAACTTCGTTTTAATTTTGCAAGGTATTTATTACCATCATCATCATCTCTATTTTTAATATAATCGTCAATTTTAAATTGAAGATATGTTACTAATCTAAATCCCAAACAGTATTGAATTAATATATATTTATATACAAAATTAAAACAATTAATTTAACCCATCATAGTACTAATACTAAAATAAATATTATTGATGGTAATATGAAAGACTAGACTAAAAGGCCGTTTCCGCTAAAAATCATATTTTTGATACAATAATATATCATTGAATTGATATTGAACACAATATACATTATAGCAGTGTTTGGAACGTTCAATAAAACAGTGAACGCGTTCTTTCAAACACTGCATAATAATATTTATAGTGACCCCACTTGACATTTTATATACAGTAGAACGGTACCCACTTGCGACTAGCCCGCATTTTAATATATAAAATATTATAATTTACAAATTTTAAATTCTATATTAAGATAAATTCTGTTTTTAAATTGTTTGATATTATTTTACAAAATCCAATAATCGTGACTTAAGTCTAAAGAACTAAAGACTAAAGGAAATTAAGCAAAGAAAAAATTTAACATGAGCTAATATGAAGAACAAACAATATCCTCCAGTTATCCAGTTATTAAAAATAATAGGTTTCACTACGTGACAATAATTGTGTCGTATATACCTGTTAAAATAACCACTGACATTGCCAAACTATAACGACAATTCAAATAAACTACTAACTACTATAATACAGTCTACAAGTTATTAAAATGAAATATTTCTTACCTGGTAGTTTATAAACGATGACGTTGTTCTGACTGTTGGTTGGTAAACAAACGCCGTTCAAAACTGTTGCCTCATTTTCAATTTGAATTAAATAACATTTCATATATTTTGTATTTAAAATAAAAATAAACAATGGGTAATGGGTTTGATCTGACGATATAATATTATTATGTTCATCTGTCATCAAATATAATATACATATTATGTATATTATGTAGAGTGCTGCGCGACACGGGTATAGCCGTAACCCGTAAGCGCGTATAGACTATGGTGATTTAATCGGAACGATACGAAAACAGCCGATAGCAAAAATAAATTGATGTGAATTAATTTTCGGCAGAAACATTGTGTATTATCCAGCGTTTAGAATTATTATTATTATTATTATTTAAGATACATTTTTGTCTGATTTTCTATTTTATTTTTATAAATAATGCAGGCCAAAATTATATACTACGGCCCACAGGCCAGTCCGCCCCTGGGACCACCCACCAACCAACAATTTTGAAGAAGCGATAAATCGCTCCAAAATAATACCTTCGATACGCCACTACTTTTAATAATATAAAATAAAATATATACTGTGTCTACTATCCTAAAAATCGTATACATATAATGATTTAGCCATTTAGGTTCCATTGTATTCAAATTTAAGACATCCATTTACCAGTGCTCTAAATAATAAGGGATCGCATAAAAAAACGAAAATATTGAATATGAACCGTAGGTACTATATGTATAGCTCAATATAGGTATTCGTATGTCTGTATATAATATACATTATGTATCATGTTTGTATGTATGTATCATGTTTGTAAATATGTATGCATGTATGTATATATGTATATAGGTACCTATATAGGTACCTATATATGCAAGTACCTAGTATGTTACAATCGGGAATTAAATTTAAATTATAAATCATAGTGATAACATTAGGTATAGCAGTGGCGCAGGAACTATTTTTCATAAGGGGGGTCAAAACATAAAAAAAAACCTAACAACTATTATAATATATTTATTTGTAATTGATAACAGAAAACCTTTCTTAATATTTTATTCTTTTAACGTTAATATAGGTAGTTTAATATATAGGTACCTATATACATAAATATCTGTATATATATTTTTTTTATTTAAAAGTTTACCAGCTAGTTTACATAGCAAAAGTTTACCAACATATAAATGTATAAATTTAATCACTAAATTTATACATTTATATATTGAAACAAAACATGAATCATATTTACGTTTTACCTTAAGTTATATTCTAAAGTAACAATATGTCAATATATAAATAAATATAAAATAAAAATAATAAATAAATACCTGAAGTTGTATTCAAAAGTAACAATATATTATACATAAATATAATTGTTCTACAGTCTACAAATATTAATTAACGACATTAGTTGTTGAAATATATTTGAGTAGGAAATAAAAAAATAATTGGTAGGTATCTAAAAGGTAAAATTATTATTCATTCAACAAAAATATTGCTTTGTAGAAATCAGTTTGATTTAGGTATATTGATATATCACTATATCAGTAATATTTATATTTATAACAATTTATTTTACTAGACAGATTAATAATTA
>NW_021770195.1:105191-124970 GCF_005508785.2 Acyrthosiphon pisum | reverse complement strand
CTGGTAAATATTTAATATTTAATATGAATGTTACTGTAAAGTACTAAAGTGTAAACTGTATTCTGTAGCGACAGCCGACAGTCAACGATCACGACAGCGTACTCATTTAAAAGTCGTAATCAGTAATCACTAATCGCCAATCGGAATCTTATCGTAAACGATATAAACTGTAAAAACCCAAAAATAGCCTAATGATATTGTAATAATAAACAATACTGTAACTATGTTGTGAGAACACTATCCGGGACTGGTGGAACTTCCAATTATAAATATTTGATAAAGCACTCCGACCGAAAACGTCTATAAAAATTACTCAATAATATTATGTTATAATAATAAATTGATAATAATAATAATAATATTAATTATTATAACGCACACTCGTGAATAAAGAGGCCTAATTTTAAATACGTAAACGATAAATTAAGCGTAAATTACGATTGTATTTTACCCTTTAATTTTAATGTGGTAAGGGGGGCAAAATTATACTTTTGCCCCCCTTGGATTTTATCCGAGGGGTCAATTGCTCCCTCTGCCCCCCTTCTCCGGCGCCACTGAGGTATAGTATTGATTATGATAATAGTATTAAAGGACATCACAACACTATTTTTTTTTTTAATTTTAAGTTTATTGAAGTTCAAATTACTAAAAAACTTTTGGTAAAGAGTTGATGAATAGCCGCGTGACGTCACAGAGCCAACGAGTGAGCAGCCGCCCATGTTTTACGTGTAAAAGTAGTTTGATGTACACAATGGTTTTAATAACTTACGTTAGTATACTATAATATATATCAGATTTTTTCTCCAAAATCCTAAGTATATTAATTATGTGCTTAAGTCAATGGTGTGATTTAATATATCTAGTTATGGGCTTATATGGTTACATATTATAAATTATATAACTAAGTAAAATTATTGAGTTCGTGACTAGCATTGTATACCTATTACTGAATAAGTCAAATTTTACCAAATTTATTATAGCAGTTGTATATATTATAAAAAAATCTAGAAAGTTTATCAAAATTGAAATCACACTAGTGTCATAAAGACAAAAAAACGCTAAAATGTTATATAAAAAAAAACTAAAAAATATTATCTCTAACAATTGAAATCGTCGTGTTAATCTCGACACTTTTACACGTAAAACATACGCCACCGTTCCGACTTCGGCTCTACGACGTTCCACGCATATTTTTAAACGCCTGTATCTCATTGAATAATGAGTGTTAAGAGCTAAAGAGCAGTGGCGTATTTACGGGGGGGGGAAGGGTCAAGGGTTCCAGACCCCCCCCTCTATATGACTCGTGTTTCATACATGTTAAATGTTGTGTTTTTACATGATTAAGAAAAACAAATTTTATCATATGATACAAGGGATTTTGTAAAAAAATGTCAAAGCTTCAGTTATCAACATTTTCAATTATAATCGAGATTTTTTTTATCAGTTTGGTACCGAAAATGGTTGAAAAATACCGAGTTTATTTTTTAATTAAAATATTTTGTAGTTTTGTACATTGCCAGTATCTACAGGCTACAGCCCCTCCAGAGAAATCTTTTTCAACCTTAAAAAGGTTGAAAAGTTATCTAAGATCAACTATGAAAGAAGTAATATATTTTAGGAAATATTTTTATAAAAAAAAAAATATGTATATATATACCTATATCCACCTTGGTTATAACATAACTATATTAGATTCTGTATATCCACCTTGGTTATAACATAACCATATTAGATTCTGAGCGGAGCAATGAATATAGCTAGTGGTTTTACAACGGTGTTTATTTTTTTTTTTATTCTGTATACAACATTTTTTCCAGAAGGAGTACTTCGATTTCAATATATAGTTCCTTATCTTTTAGCAAATTGGATCAAGATGGTACTTTAAGGAGGTCATTTTTTGATTTTCTCAATAGTTAATGGCACGAGAAAAACCACCGAAAAATTACGAAAAACCGCTAAAAAAGTGATTTTAATTTCTATCGCTTTGTTTATCACCATAGAAACGAATAAAAAATTATGATATTTCAATATTAATTCAACTTACAGACTATAGTAGATAATATCTAACAATATAAAATACCCAGACTGACAAACCGTTTCCACTCAGAATCGTTTTTCTTATACAATGATGCATTATATCATTGAATTCAAGTTTAATATAGTTCATTATAGGTACATTGATCCACTTGTAACCTACTGTACAGCAAAGCGACATCCAATTACCCACTTTTTTTAAATTTGTTTTGAACATATTATTATTTAATAATTAAAAACTCAAAAATTTCAAATCGTCTTATACATATGGTATATTTATTTAATAAAGGGTAATTTGGTGGTGTGGCTAAAAGTTTCCCCGCCAAAGTTCTGTTTTCTAAAAATTATCTGGACCCTCCTCATGACAAATTCCTAAATACGCCACTGGTTAAGAAGACGTCTTACCCAAAGCCACAGATATCCCCATATAGTACTAGATAGCGAACTCTAACCATATTAAAGCATCAAGGTTGGGGGGGGGCTTAATTGTATGTTATTTTATATGGTAAATTATGATCTATCTTGTATTGTATTTTAATATTTCTAAACCTGTTGTTTTTTTTTAAAAAAAAAATATATATAAATCATTTTATTTTACCATTAAAAACAATGTTATTCTCAATACATTTTGTATAATAATTAATGCTAAATAAAATTGAATTAGGTGTTTCTACAATAGTTTTTTTATTTTGCTTGTCTTTTTTTTATTGAAATACAAATTATGAAAAAATCTTAATTCAATAAAAAATCAATAAAAAATAAAAAATCTTGATTGGATTGAAAAAATTAAACAAATCTTGATAAAATATTTTTTATTGTATAGTTTTTTTTTATCAAATATAGTTTTTTTTATTATATTTACATTTTTTAAATAATACAGATTTTTTTTATTCTATTTAGATTTTAATAATTTTTTTTTTAAATTTCTTTTTCGACTTGTTATATTCAATCAACGTTTTTTTTATCAAATATAAATTTTTTCTTCGGTAGAGATTTTTTCATAATTTGTATTTTAATAAAAAAAAACAATGTAGAATGAAAAACAATTGAAAAAACTAAATTAAACAAAAAAATGTTTAAAAAAAAAAATTAAATATAATAAAAAAATTATATTTAATAAAAAAAACCTATTCCATAAAACAAATTGATTGAATAAAACAAATCTAAATAGAAATAAAAAAGTCTCAATTAAATATAGAATTTTTAAATTTCTATTTAGATTTTTTTACAAATTATTTTTTATTTTAAATATAAATTTTTCATCAAACAGGTTGTTATTATATAAGGGTTTTTTTTTTTTTTAAGAATATAACTTTATTACTACTTCTATTTGTTCTATTTTGTTTAGATTTTTTTCATTGAATATAGATTTTTTATCAAATATAAATTTGTTATTATATTTAAATATATTATTACACTAACTTTCGAAACTTATTAAAAAAATCTAAATAAAATAAAAAAATCTGTATATAATAAAAATTTGTTTCATAAAAAAATTATGTTTAAAAAAAAATTGGGGGGGGGGGGCTGGGGACACGTGGAAATCAGAAAAATGAGTATTGCAAACCAACGGATTACGATAGAGTTGCGGGGCTAGGCGTGCAAATACATGCTGATTACATGCTAAATATTGGCGTAGAAAAAAATTTGAAAATAAGTTTTAGTGATGGGTGGGGGGGGGTCGGAGACACGTGTCTACAGCCCCCCACCTATTTTTCGATACCACGCCTGATTCAAACGCATGTAAATTACAAAATTTAGCATGCGAATACATGCTAATTGCATGCTAATTTTTTGCCAAAAAAAAATTTGATAAATCTAATGTGGATACAATTATGTTTTTAATTATCTTATCTAGATAAAAATAATTAAATCATCTAATTATCTCATCTAGATAAATTTAATGGTTGTCTGTCGTAATTTATCTAGATAAATAATATAATTATAAGAATATTTTTAAATACTGAAATAGCCAATAATTTACGAGAATCGAGTAGTGATTCCAAATATCAATATTATTATAGTTAAAAAAAGAAATTTTTACTGAAATATTGTCAGTTTTATTTTTTTATTTTATTTTTATTCAAGTTGTATTAAAAATTAAAATTGTATATTATTTTAGCTTAAAAATCATTTATTTATTAATTAATAAATATTACCTAATTAGTAATTACTAATAAATTACATTATTTATAATATAATTTAAAAACGAATTATATATTTTATCTTATCGAGATGATTTTTTTGTTATCTTTTTCCAACACTGGTAATATACACGCATGGACTCACTCACTCACAGTAGATATTTTAACTAATATACTGGGCAACAGAAATTTCGTCCAGAGAAAACTTTTTGTCGCCTAGTAGATGATATATTTAATTACTGGGCGACAACGATTTTTTTGTAAAAATTTCGATGCTTGAAATAATTATATTTATAATAATTGTATTTATTGGTTATTTATTATGTTATTTAATGTTGTTATTTATTTATGATGTATATAATTTCGTTTGACAAATAATTATTGAGAATGGAAAACCCATATTGCGACCGTTCACTGCAGCCCGTAGGTACATCTATCCTGATACAAGAAAGCAATCTATTCCACTCTGCACGTGACAATATGACATGTTCATCTGATCGTCAGTCGTGCCGGCAATTATCTACAAATTGATTGTTTTTGATTTTTATTTTAGTCCTTGTTCCTACAAGTTATTAACTAAATAATTATTTCACTTTGAACCTTTAAATAGTTTAAACGTTCAAGCCTTCTATTCAAGGTAATACGTCATACGATATTGCGAAGAAAGGACGATTTTTGTCTTTCGGTAAGTATAAAATAATTTAAAAATATAATATTTTATACTTAAACTTAAACTAGATAGAGTACTTATTTTCAATAATTATTATATATTACAAAATATTAAAATAAAATACAATAACACTAAATGAAATAATAATATGCAAATGTATGAATATATATATTATGTAATACGTATTACCATTAGTTATAAACACTAGTAAAAAGAGTAGTATTTATAATCAATGGTCTAATACAATCCATTATACAATGACCCACTTTTAACCTACTGTACAGCGGAGCGACATTCACTTTTTAATGAGTTGAAATATTACTTTGAACATACAAATTTATTATTCGTTAACAGTTAACATGTGGACAACATTCTCAAATAATATATATGATATTTAAATTATCTACGTTTAAATTAGGTACACCATTTTGGTTCTACGTATGATAATACATAATTATGGGATGCATATAGCCGCATAGACAATATTTCGTTGTGTCTAACATACATTTTTTTTTATTTCCTGTATACAAAATTTCTACTAGAAGGAGTGCTTTGATTTCAACATATAGTACCTTATCTTTAAGCAAATTGGATTAAGATGGTACTTTAGAGAGGTCATTTTTCGATTTTATCAATAGTTATTTAATGCCACGGAAAAAACAAGCGAAAAATTACGAAAAACCGCTAAAAAAAGGGATTTTAATTTCTATCACTTTGTTTATCACCATAGAAACGAATAAAAAATAATAATATTATTATAATATTAATTCAACTTACATGATATTATAATAAATAATAACAATATAAAATATCCAGACTGACAAACCGTCTCCACTCAGAATTGTTTTTCTTAAACAATGATAATGTATCATTGGATTCAAGTTTAATACTATCCATTATACGATGACTCACTTGAAACTGTACAGCAGAGAAACATCCACTTACTGACTTTTTAAAAATTAATTTTTACAAAATTGAATATATTTTATTCTGTGGTTTAGGAACACCTACTATTGACTTGACGAGAAAATAAATTAACTCGAAATACGTAAGTTACTAAATAACATGGAAAAAAAATGCAACTCGTTATTGAAGTTAGTTAAAAGTAACTCAATTTTTAACTTAATTTTATCTTTTTAACTCCTTAATGCACAGCCTTGAATTAATATCTAATTAATATCTTGAATTATTATATCTATTTATATATATATATATATGTATGTTATGTGTTGTGAGTTTTGATGGTAAAGTTAGATATAGGTAATGTTTTCTATAATATTTAATACTGAAAAGTTTTTTATTAGCTCATAATAATATGTTGATTCTGATAGTGAGCGTGAAATTTTTTTTAATGTCACCCAGTGATAATTCCTTAAAATATCCATGAATACTAGAATACACGTCTAGTAGGTATTCCAATGTTAGTTTATGTTCTAAAATTAATTTGCAAAATATTATATTTTTTGAATCGATCGAACAAAATTGGGGACAACTTCATGACCATAATTAAACTCCAATAAAATATATGTTGACAATGTATTTTCGATATTTTTTAAATGGATTATGAATAACTATTACGAAGAACCTAATACATTTTCAAGCTTTTAGACTCAATGAATAAAATATTTTTTATTTTAATGATATATTTGTTGATAATGTCAAGTACCGGTTATTATTTTTTGAGTTACACGTAAAAAAAAAACAAAATCTATTTTGCGAAAAATATCTGGGAATTTTCAATTTTAACCTTTCGAAGAACTAACTACTTTTACAGTTGATTACAGTTGAAATTATGTTACTTTTATTGTAAAAATACTAATTTCTCCTCTGAATTTTTCTGAATATGGGGCCTTCTATTATAGCTATAATAGGATGTTAATAGGCTTTAACAGACCCAATACACTCCTGACTAACTAGATTCAGTTTTCCATCAGAAACCACCCTCAGAGTTTAAAAACGTTATTTTTACTAGCACAGTTTAACTATATGGCTATATGTATAGTCACACAAAAAAAATATAAATACATTATTGTAATTCAATTTATTGATTCATCGCTCCGCTTAAAAGCTAAAATTCACAAACCTTTAATCCGTGATAATAATATATAGGCAGACAAATTGAAAAACGTCAGTAAAGTATTAACACATTTTTTTTCTACAAATAGTCGTCAATATTCCTTGTCAATAATACGTTTGTGACATTACTTTGACGCACATTGTATGTATGTTTATGTCATACAAGGCCCTGTTGGCAACACAGGAAATAGTACGAAAGCTAAGTGTATCTTGTTGACCACCACCATTAGATTCACTGAGCCAAAACCGATATATTTCTCGCTTCCCTCGGATTCGCAGAGTCTAAAAATTGTGAAAAAATAAAGTACATTTTATAAAAATTGACATGAAATGACTGCAACAGACACGAGTTAATCCGCACTCCGTAGACGGTTGACCATTCTCTAGTTTATAAAAAAAAATTGTAAAATGTGTGTACTTTTGTAATCATGAACGGTGCGGTCATATTGTACCTACCTAGATAATATTACGAACGGTAAAAGCTTGGTATACAACTAAAGTTGAATTGTGTAAGCAAGTGCAAGTGCACATGGCACAGTACAATATTATAGTTTCTTTAACGGTTATGAATTACTGACAGTAAGTGACAATTTTTATTCGATGTAAATATATAAGTAAGATATACATTTTAAGTGCAACTATGTTATATATTATTATCTAGTCACTGGATGCCGCTACCGTCGATTTCATATATATATAGCCATCGTAGTCCAGACATACGTTGCAGTTCCCGGGTCTGTCGATTGCAAGCTCGCGCTGCACAGAGTTTGCAGCTGCAACAATTTTTTTTATCATATTTCAAAAGATATATTAAATATTAAATTAGTACTATACATTTTAAATCACCTATAACTTACCAGTATTTTTTTTTAAAATTATTTTCATAAATTGATTCGACGTTTGGAAAGAACCACTGCGGTTTATGAACCTAAAAGGTATCTAATATTATTTTTAATAGCATTTAATTTAATTTTAATAGGTAACTATTAATTGTTATACATCATGAATAATTATTGTTATGTTATATACTTAAATCTATTTTTTTTTTTTTTTATGAATGAACAGGATAAATAAATAATTTAGCCTTTATTATTAAGTATATTTTATGATATATTTATATTTATACTATAGTAATTTATTATACCATAATGAAATTGGAGTAATGTTTTGCTTGAATTTAAAATGAGACTTATATAGTTTGGGTTTACAGTGGTGAAAGCGATAAATACTCGTTTACATATTATACACAACATATTATACGAATTAAATAAGAAGATTTTATTTTGCATTTTTTGACAATTTTAAATTTTAAGGTCATTTTTGTATTTTAGGATTTTTATGGCATTTTGAAGTTTTTCTAAAATTTGAATTTGAAATTTTATTTTACAATTTTATTTATTTGTACACGCGTTTACATGATTTTAATATGAATTTAAGAATCTATACTAGGTATCTATGTACAGGTAAATAAATATATGATCTAAAACTATATATAAAAAAATAAATAATTAATTTTTCAAACTAAAGAAGTCCAAAACGATAATTTCTGTCTGTAAAACATTTTTACAATTCTTTAAAAGTTTAAAATGTACATTAGCATTTACACAACATTTATATTTAGAGGCTGTCAGCGCACTATTTGTTTTCTCTCTCTGGCTCACACGCAACATAGACAAAATGCATTTTTTACAAAAAAGGTAGAGAATAATATTTTTGAGGGAATGACATATCGATTTGTCTAAATATTCTCTCAAAACAATTTAAACATCATTTAAATTTACAACATTTTTTTATTTTTTTTTTGAAAGTCGAATACAAAGTCAAATAATAATAAAATATAAAACCGATATGTCATTCCCTCAAAAATATTGTCCTCTATCTTTTTTGTAATAGGTGACTTTACTCTAAGATTACTTAAACGCATAGAAAAAATGATTTTGCGTAAATGCGTTTTGTCTATGTTGCGCGTGGGCCAGAGAGAGAAAACGAATAATGCGCTGACATCCTCTTAACATTTACATCGATATCATTAAAAATAAAAATAATTTAGTGTATCATTCAAAATTTTCAGGGAATTTTTAAAATTTTTTAAGGCATTATAATCATCAATAATGATGATGATAATTGATCCAGAAAAAGCCAAGCGGGTGAGCATATATTTGCCCCCCTGCTATCGCCCGTGGTAATATACTAATATGTATCTAAACTTTTCTACAAACTACATACAATTCCTTTTCTATTTAGTATTATAATTTTTGCCCTACTCTCATTACTTTCTACACACCAAAATTATGATTTCAAAATAGTTACGATATTTTAGGACGGTTTTCACATAGCTTTTGAATGATATCAATATTATTGGCACATTGTCACAATCAGTGACAATAATATGAAGCTACAGATTATGTAATTATTTATATTATAATATAGAACCTATTTTATACAAATACCTACTATCAGTGGTGTATAGGTACATATGTTTTGTATGCCCTCCCCCCACCGAGATCAGTGGAAAAAATCCAAAGTATTAAAACGACGTATACATAGCGATTTAAGGAATTATTATATAATTATCTAAAAAAAATGGCTTAGTAGGGCTTTATTTAATTATCCTATGCTCTAAAAATGACTCAAATGCAATAATGTCCTTCAAACATATAAACATAACATAAAAATGTATTTTACTTTTTATTTAATTACAAAACGACAATTTATAATAACATTTTTGAAAAAAAAAATGTAGAAATTGTCTTCATTGGTGTACTTATTTAATTAATCTAGGTATATCATCTTATTACTATAGCTCTACGAAAAAATATTTATACTATGAAATACTAAACAATATAATAATTATCTACAATCTACTGAGGAAAATATTATACTTTTTTAGTTGTAGGCATAGTGATACCAAGCCTGGGGCATAAACGAGTTATAAAAAGTTAAAGTTAAGTTAAAAGTTTTTTAGAGGTAAGAATTAAAAATGTGGACAAGTGGGTCACTTGTCGAACTGACAAGCAGACCTAAGGCAAACTATACAATTTGATCCCCCTCCCCACCACCAACCGTTTTTTCACTATTTTTTTTTATTATTTAAAATAATAAATATTATCAAGTTTTTTTAGGTATAAGTTGCACATCTATACTAACACACCCACCCGCCCACTCAAATTTCCCTTGAGGCAATTGCCTCAAAAAATGACTGTTCGGCATGCCACTGCTATAGTGGATGGTGTTAAATTTGAATTCAATGATATAATAATATCATTATATAAGAAAAACGATTCTGAGCGAAGGCGGTCAGACAGCGTATGATATTACTAAGTATATTTGATGATATTACTGTGAATAAAGTAATTTATAAAATACCTATTTACGTGGAACCTTTTTTTAAATTTTCAATCCTAAGCTATAAAAGTTGAACATTTTATAAATGTTTAACTACAAGATAATTATTACATTTTAAATTTGATACATTATGTCGAAATTCGAACTTTAAATGCTTATAAAAAAAATTGTGCCCTTGTATTTTTAATATTTTTCAACTGTTATTGTAACAATAAATCAAGAGCATTACATTAAATTTTCACGCTTTTTTACCCAACAAATAAAATTTTATTGATATTTATAGAAAAAAAAACTAAAAAAATTTAAAACTGACAATGTCCGTAAACAGCTCAAAAAGAGTCAAATTATTTTGAATATTTTATCGTGTACAGAAAATACTAATATAAAAATTCAATGAAATTTTCAATTATCTACAGTCATTCGCATTTTAATTACAACAAAATAAGGAAATCGTTACATGAGAAATCGAATGAATAGGTATCAAATGTTGAATCAAAAATATGAATTTCAAGCACTCATAAAAATTTAATTTGACTTTCTTGTAAACATTTTTTTGTGATAAAGGAAGACAAATTGATGTAGAATCTTGCATTACATTTTAAAATCTTAGATTTAAAAAGAAAAAAATATGAATTTCTAAATAAAAATAATTTGGAAATTTTCGTCATTTTTACGTATTTTGTCAATATTTGAAGTTTAAATATGCTTATAAAAAAAATTGTGACTATGAATTTTTAATATTTCTCATCTGTCTTTCAAACAATATATTAGGAGCCTTCTATAAAATTTTCAAGCTTTTGCACCAAAAAAATAAAATTTTTTTGATATTTATATTTTATAGAATAAAAAACTAAAAAAAAATGGAAACTGAAAATGTCACTAAAAGCTCAAAATAAATCACAATATTTTTAAAAATGCATGGTGTATAGAAAATGCTAATATAGACATTTAGTAAAAATTTCATGTACCTACATCATTTGTTTAAAAGTTGCACCAAAAACCAAAATCGATTTTGGAGTGCCTTCTAAAAATACGGGAATACAATATATTATAAACTATTTATTATTATAGTCTATATTATAGACTTTTTTCAGATTCCGACCATTCGTTAGTAAGTGTAGGTCTTTGATAATTTTTTAGAAAAGAATCGACTTCAGAATTTTTTTCAGTGAGTTTACTGGGTTCAAAGTAAAGTTTTTTATTGTCTCCCATATTTAATTATTTGTGTTACTAAGTTTTATTTTTATTATTTTTTTTAGTTTTGATAATTTATTTTTTATTAATTTTTAAAGTTAATAGTAAAATATTATAATCTTATATAGCTAATATAACTTGTAAAATGTATTTGATCAATCCTAAGTTTATGTTGAGCTCCACTTTGTAATAACGCAACACTACGATAAATATAAAAACTACTCCTCTCGATAGTTATATTAAAATCAGATGTTAAAAAAGTAATATTACGCTATTACCTTTCTTCCAGATGTTCGGAGGGCTCACAAGATAGTGTATTCGAGAATTTTATCAAACACACCGTACAATATAATTGTATGCAAAATACACTTATGATGTAATAACTGCAATATTATATTAATTGCCTTAACTGATTTGCAGTTGTTTGTTGATTATGTTGTAAGAGTTTTAGGTGACACAAAGTAATGCTTCAAAATACACAAATCGAAATAATTAACACACTGATTATTAT
Source organism: Acyrthosiphon pisum (assembly GCF_005508785.2). Lineage (NCBI taxonomy): Eukaryota > Metazoa > Arthropoda > Insecta > Hemiptera > Aphididae > Acyrthosiphon > Acyrthosiphon pisum. The sequence goes on along the minus strand of NW_021770195.1, from coordinate 112,996 downwards.
ATATTGCTCCCACAAGGAGTCCAGTTGTCACTCGTAGAATTCAGTATTGAGAAGATGTTACTCAGTCGGTTCATGCACTGGTTTAAGGGACGACACGGATATGCCGACCAGAGACTGATAAGCAGTTTTATCAAAGATTTATCCATTTCTCCGAAATAGATTTCTCTCTGACTGCAAAGACTTTTTTTTACCATTCCTTTTCTCTGGTGGCATATAAGAAAGCTACATGCCCTACGTTAAGGATATCAAGGAAAAACAGTAATTTTTACGCAAAATCTGTTTATTTGTTGGTTAAAAAAGCTTGAAAATGTAATAGAAGACTCCTAATATATTGTTTCAAAGACAAATGAAAAAAATTAAAAATTCATAGTCACAATTTATTTTTGTAAGCACTTATAGTTCGAATATTGACAAAATACGTAAAAATGACGAATGTTTGCAAATTATTTTGAGTTAGAAAATAATAAATTTTTTTTTTTAAATCTGAGATTTGAAAATTTAATACAAGATTCTTTATAAGTTTGTCTACCTTTATCAAAAGAAAAATTTGTACAAGAAAGTCAAATCAAATTTTTATGAGCATTTGAAATAGATATTTTTACAACATTTGATATTCACTCGATTTTTCATGTAACGATTTTCTTATTTTGTAGTAATTTAAAAACGAATTTATTTTTATTTATTTATTTATTTATTATGAATTTAAACGGGACGAACCCAATAACAAATAAATAGTTATTACATTAGTAAATTTTGTCTATTAAGTAGACTGAAATGTCAGTAAAAATAATCACAAAAACAAAATAAGAGAATTACAAAATAATAATAATAATAATAATAATAATATCTTAATATTATAATAATAAAAATATCTAGGATAATATTTAAATCAATCAATTAATATTAATAAATAATTAATGTATTAATAGGTATATAAATGTAGTAGAGGAACAGCTAAAACGTATTTACATCAATGACTATAGATACTTGAAAATTTCACTGAATGTTTAAATTAACCTTTTCTGTACATGAAATAATATTCAAAATATTTTGACCTGTTTTGAGCTGTAACGGATATACCCTGTTTCCAACTTTTTAGTTTTTCAGATTCTGAGTGGAACAACGAATGTATTGATTTTACAATGATGTGTGATTTTTTTTTTTTTGTACCTATCATCACCTTTTAGGACAACAAAAATGCTTGGATTTTCTTGACCAGTCTCTTTTCTGATAGGAAAGTGAATCTATTTGGTACTTTGAGGGGGTAAAAAGTAAAAAGTTCCAGTAGTTTCCAAAAGCGACGTGAAAAACCAAATAAAAATTAAGGAAAAACGGGAATTCTTACGCAAAATCGATTTTTCATGTAACGATTTTCTTATTTTATTGTAATTAAAAAACAAATGACTGTAGATACTTGAAAATTTCACTGAATGTTTAAATTAGCATTTTCTATACATGATAAAATTTTTAAAATAATTTGACTCTTTTTGAGCTGATTACGGACATTGTCAGTTTTCAAATTTTTATTTTTTTTCTATAAATTTCAATAAAATTTTGTTGATTGTGTAAAAAATCGTGACAATTTAATGCAAGACTCCTGATATATTGTTACAATAGCAGTTGAAAAATATTAAAAATACATAGGCACAATTTATTTTTATAAGCATTTAAAGTTCGAATTTCGACAAAATTTATCAAATATAAAATTTAATAAATTATCTTGTAGTTAAAAATTTATAAAATGTTCAACTTTTATAGCTAAGGATTAAAAATTTAAAACAAGGTTCCACGTAAATAGGTTATAATATATAAATTACTTTCTTCACAATAATATCATCAAATATACTTAGTAATATCATACGCTGTCTGACCGTCTTCGCTCAGAATCGTTTTTCTTATAGGTACAATGATATTATATCATTGAATTCAAATTTAACACCATCCATTACAGTGACCCACTTGTATCCTACTATACAGCAGAGTGACATCCGTTTACTCACCTTTTTAGTCTTGTAAATATATTATGAATAATTGCTCTCAAATAAAACACCCGATTAATATTTATTAAAATGTTCATTTGAAAATTTAAAACAATGTTCCATGTAACTACGTAAGTAGGTTATTCTTTAACTAAAAAGTATTGAAAAATTGTTTTATAGTTTTTTATTTTCAAATTTGGATAAAATTAGATATTTAAACGAAGAAGAATGATTTGAGTTGTGATTTGTGTTATATTTAAAAAATATTATTCGTGGGTACTTGAAACCACAAACTAAAGTATATTATTGTAAATATCCTAGGCTGAAAAACTGTCTTTGGTCAGAATCGTTTTTCGTATAGGTACAATGATACTATATCATTTAATTCCAATTTAACATCATGCATTGACCCACTGGTAACCTACCTACTAGGTATACAGTAGAGCAACATCCACTTACCCTATTTTTTTTAATATTCATTCCTAAGATTTTAAAATTGTATACAAGAATCCTCATAACTCATAAGTTCTTCTGTTGGAAATAAAAATAAGTTTATTATTATAGTGAATATTTATATTATACTGAAGAAATCTTTTTTATTTAATAACTTTAAAAAAGCTACTACTCTACAATTTTTTTTATTTATTTTAATACTAACATTTTTTTTTCTGGCTTTAGCATTATTGAAATTGTCAATTATTTTTTCTCTACCTAGTTCATCAGTTTTACTTCTTTCTATATCGATGATAGAAATATTACTAAGTCTATTTTGAGAAATTGATTTTCTTAATTAATTTTTAATGCGTTTCAATTTCGAAAATGACCTCTCAGTCAAGGCCACAGTTACCGGAATCGTAAGAAACATGCAGTTCACACATCTGGAAATCTCTTTGAATAATGAAATTTATTAAGTCTCTGATATCACATTGTTCTAGACCAATTAGTGTTGTAATTGATAAAACTTGTCTGGTAAGGGACATGCTGGGAAAGGGTATACCACAAAGCAACGAAAGGTCTACAATTAACGTACAAATGCACAAGTAAACTGGGCTTAACTATGAATTCAGACAAAACTACGTACATGAATTCATTAATAAACAAGATTACCAATGACAACATTAACGATATCTTACCAGTAGAAATTGTACGTACCATTTATTTTGCGTTCTATCAGTTCATCTGTCAATATGGCCTTTTGGTATGGGGAGGTATAAAAGAAAATGTTTTGAAAATTCTTCAAACAAATCAAAATAATTATTTTATATAATATATTTTAATATTATTTCAAAAACAATACTAAATAGAAAATCTTTAGTAGGTTCAAGTGTTCAACAAAAGTGAATTACATAAAATTAGGTGGTCTTCCAATATGATACTTATACAAGGAGTTTGACATTTTATTTACAATAAAAAAATTAATTAATTTCAATTGCAATAACAAACACTTAAGAGAACATGAAGCCTATAATTTGCCAATAAAATATACGAAAATATCCTTTAGTCAATCTTTTGTTGACTATTTAGGTTCTACCTATTTTAATCAGATGCCGACATTATAAAAAAAAAAATATTCATGGAGATCTAGTTGATGAGAAAAAAGTCGTCTATAAATGGCTATTCGCAGAATTAATTACTCCTTAAATAAAAGTCCGCATTTCAGTGATTTTAGTGATTATGATTTTTATTTTAATCTTATTTGTTCATTAAATTATTAATATTAACTACGGATTTTTAAAGAAGGAATATTTTGAATCTTTCTACATTTCTCTCTTATAATTATATTTATATGATGTCATCTGTTTATTTTATGTATTATTATGTTGTATTGTAAACTTTAATTGGTCAGTCTAATATGACTATAAAATTCTTATTTTATATTTTATTTTACATATACTTATTGAGAAAGTTTGTTTCTTTTTGCGAAAGGATAAACCTATCCAATTTTTTTTGTTTTATTCTTATGTTGCTATTTAAATTACATTTATTAGCTCTCTACTCCATCACAAGCTTAGGCTTTAAAGAGTAGATATATTTCTTTATTTATACGATTTATTGTACATATAGAGAAAAATTAATAAATAAATGTATACGAAAAACGTTTCTGAGTGGGGACAATTTGGCAGTCTAGATATTTTATATTGTTATTATATTTTATTAAAGCCCATAATATTATGTTGAATTAATATTATAAATTACTATAAAATAACTAAAATCGTTATTTTAGATTCTGAGCGGAGCGAGGAAGCTAGTGGCTTTACAATGGTGTTTATTTTTTTTATTTTGTATGCAAAATGTCTACCAGAAGGAGTGCTATAATATTTATATTGATTGTAGTTATTACATCATAAGTGTATTTTGCATACAGATATGTAATAAATACACGTATTGTATGTATTTATATATGTATGAAAATTTAAAAAATAAATAACGTACCAGGCTGAATGACTCTATAGGATATATGGAATTATGAGGTACCTATACTCAAAAAATTAAAGTTCATGTTTACAGTTTTACACAACAAATTTCATTTTTTTTACATTATTTAGTTGCGTACGTTATTTGCAATCAATTGCATAATATAATTGTATTATAATAAATAATAATATCGTTATTACTGAACTACTGTCTAATGTGAAATAGGCTGAAATGTAATCGCTTATACTGAATTCAACAACTGATATGTGTCAAAGCTCGATCAATTTGCTTTTGTGTATAAAAGTGTATTCATATTGTAGACGAATTTGACGTTTTTTTTTAATTCGGAAGAATCGCCTTATTTTATCGCTCCAATTTTTATTCGTTATATAAATTAGGACATTTTTTTTCAAATTAAAAAAATCTCAAATTCATTCACATTAAAAAAAAAAATTATTTCATCCACTCATTATAATTTATGATGTTTGCCGTTTGGTGATAAGAAAAAAAGCTTATTGCAAAAAATTGCCTGTTTGAAATTAAAGAAAATGTTGATATTGATGATATTAAACAAGTACTTACAGTTAGGTACTTGAGATCTGTACCCAAATATTTATAAATTGCTTTAAGTAGCTTTCACTAGACCTGTTAGTTGCGCAACCTGAAAACGTTCATTATCTTCAATACGGAGTTTAAAAGCTTGTCAGAGAACAACAATGAGACAAGAATGATTTTCAAATGTATTAATATTGAATATCGAAAGAGATGTAACTAATATTATTGACACAAAAAACAATTATTGATACATTTCAGCAACTAATAGAAAACTAGTATTGATTTTATATTATTTTATAATAGGTATGTACATTTTGTATTTGAGTAAAAGTTGAATTAAAAATGTGCCGAAGTATATAATTATTTATAATTTTAATTAAACATTTTTAATTCACTACCTAGTCTCAGTGTTGTAAAAAATAATTTTAAAAAGTATTTAAGTAATTACTCAAATACTTTTAAAATAAAGTAAGTACTTAAAATACAATAATCTTCAAATACAAAAAAAAAATTCTATGTAGTTCCGATATAATTTTTTATATTCAAAAATTTGTTTATTGCATTTTAAAAACATGATTCGTTCAACAATAAAAATTCTGATCAGCCATGTTAGTTCTTTTTTAGTAATAGTTTCGCCACAACAATGAACTTTTCTCTACAGAGGTATAATATATTAGATTGAAACTATATAGGTCGACGATAAACGATAATGATATTATTGATATCCATTTTCTTAGTAAAAAGGTAGTACTAATAATTAGTAATAATATTTTCATATAGTTAAATAAATTATAAAGTATAATTATAGCTGTTAAGTAAAAGCTTATGACCTAATATATATAATATATTGTTATTGACTTAATAAGCTTAGGGGTATTCTGGTACCGACGTACCGTAGTCATCGACGACCGGAGAAAAAAAAACATTTAATTAAGCTATTTATCGACGTAAACTGATAACAAATTGTCCATAAACGATAAATATATAATATAATATTGTTATAACGTTGAAGGATAAATACGATGGCACGGGTTTTTACTTTTTTTATTTAAAAAGGATTATAAATAAAAATAAATTACGATTTAAAAGAATAAAAAAAGTATTCAATAATATAGTATTCAATAACAAAAAAGGTGGGTAAGTGGATGTCGCTTTGATGTATATTAGGTTACAAGTGGAGCACTGTTTAATTTATAATATTAAATTTGAATTCATTATTCAATGATATAATATCATTGTATAAGAAAAACGATTCTGAGCGAAAACGGTCAGCCAGCCTATGATATTACTAAGTACCTATATTTGATGATATTATTGTGAATAAAGTAATTTATATATATTTTTTTTAATAAATATATACAAACTTATAAGGAATCTTGTATTATATTTTTAAATAAAAGAAAATTTTTTACGAATACTTAACTCAAAATAATTTGCTAATTTTCGTGATTTTTCCATATTTTGCAAATTTTTTTACTTTAAATGCTTAAAAATAAAAACTGTGACTAAGGATTTTTAATATTTTTCAAATTTCAATATAGTAGGAGCCTTGTATTACATTTTCAAGATTTTTTACCCAAAAAATAAAGTTTTATTAACATTCATAGAAAAAAAATATGTATTTACGTTCATTTGTTTTAGAATTACACCAAAAACCAAAATCAATTTTGTGAAAAATCGATTTTGCATAAAAATTCCAGTTTTTCCTAAATCTTTGTTACCTTAATGTTGTTTTTCCCGGCGATTTTGAAAACTATTGGAAATTTTAAAATTTGACCTCACGAATGCACGAACTAGATTTACTTTCCCACCGAACAAGATACTGTTGAAGAAAATCGAAGCAGTTTAATGTTATTATTTAAAAAAATGATTATAGGTCAAATCACTCTAATACAGGGCTTGCATTTCAAAAAAAAAATCCGTTTTACGTTATCCAGAATTAAAACATTATCCAATTTTTGCGTTTATCGTTATTCAGAATTAAAACGCTATCCAAGTTTTGCGTTTATCGTTATTTAGAATAAAAACGTTATTTTACCCAACATTTTCCAACAATCCAGTAAGTAATTTATTACTTAATTTTTTTCAACATCTTTACCAGAAAATCATAATTTATTATTTTATTAATATTTAATATTGGTATAAATGGTATTCTATATTCTTAACACCTAGGTATTTTATATAATTACGTTGGAAATTTTAACTGAATAAGTTAATAAGCTAAAAACAAAAATAATTATCATAAATTGTAAATAACTTGTCAATGCTTGTATTAAGTACATGTATTAGACCGGGAGTAAGCCATGACACCAATTTATTTTCTATGGGGTTACCGGGAATTAGTTTGGATGGATTTTTCGCAGGATGCTTGGGTGATTGGAGATCAGTCGTAGTAACGTGTGTAGGATTTAATAGCGGTTTCTAAAATACAACTATATCCTTTTTCGGTCTGGGTATAGCGAATTTGATTTATGATGTTATAGAAGAGGACTTTTGTTATTAAACGAGATATATTGTTGAAGTTTGATTTTTTAGAACCGCCATTAATAGTATGGTAGTGCGCTCCAATCGAATCATGAGACCTGATTAGGGGTAATCGGTGATATTGTTATCTCAAATAACTGAGGTGAGCGTGGACGGAAGATAAGGTAACGATGTACACGGATAAGTGCTCGCCACACCATGATCGTATTTGCGTGCAGCGTGGTTTGTATGATTTTCTTCCTAGCTTTTTTAAAATTGTAAGGTTTTTTATCAAGTTTTTGTAGAAAACCTATTCTTTTACAGTTATTGAAATGTATGTACAAATGATCGTCTCACCCCTTTAACTGGATGTTTTGGTATATATTTCACGGG
>NW_021770195.1:96783-105141 GCF_005508785.2 Acyrthosiphon pisum | reverse complement strand
GGGTACATGACATTTGGAACTTTGTAAAATGTGTAGTGTACAATGGTATAAGTGTATAACTGCTGAATAGATTATACTTATACAAATAACAGTAAATAGTAATTTTGCTAATCTAATATTTTGTTTTTGTTTTTAGTGCATTATCAACGGAAGTTGTGGTCTATGAAGATACAAATTCAAAACATTGTATAATCTCCGTATATTCGTATATTTATCCAAAAATCAAATAGATATATAAATTTAAACTTCTTGCATAAATGATGTTGAGACCCAAATGGACCAACTGAAAAACTAGTCATTCATATATTCAACAATATTGTATCATATATTTCGTGTAATTACGAGCAATTAGGTGGTGTTGTGCTATAATTTAGTCCCAAACCACATAGTGCATATTTGGAAAAATACATTTAAGTACCTACAGTATAATATTATAACTTGAGTTAATCCAGTTAAAATGATAAACGAAGAATTTCAAAATGAAAACGAGACCCACATTAACAACCAATATTTTATCAATATGTGGAAGAGCAACAAGTTATTTAACGACGATTACATAAGGTTAACCAACAGCTTTTGGTTTGAATTTATGCCTCCAAATGCCTACACGTGCTACATTTGGGGAATTTTGTACGCAATTGTTATGATACTTGGATGCACAGGAAACGTTCTAGCAATATTCATGATTTTAAAGTTAGTATAATAATAATAATAATAATCTTTAGGAAATATAATTCCTAATTACATTTTTTTATATATTATTATATAATATAAATATTTATAGCTATGATACCTATTGTATTAATTTGCAACAATTATACAATTAAATCAAAAGGTACACAAAAAATATAAAGCTATACTTAAAATAATTTTATTTGATATATCTTAAAATTTGAATAGACAATTCTGTTAAGGATGTATTAAAAAAATCAATATTATCAACATAATTTCCAGCCAACATCAGATTAATTTATGTACATGAAGTTGGCCCCCCCACTTTGTCCCAATGATTCCAAAATACCACCAAATAATTGCAAATAATTGAAAATCGAGTTTTATTGATTGCAAATCACCCAGTTTTGAGTAAAATCAAATTCAAAATTGGGGGGCCAACTTCATGTAGCCCCCCCCCCCCACTTTGTCCAATTCATTTCAAAATACCGCCAAATAATTCAAATTATTTGCAACCAATTGTAAATCATTTTTTATATTTTTTACGAATTTTTCAATTTTTTAGCCAGCCCCCACTATTAATTTTCGATTTTTAATTTGATAAAAATTTTTTATTCAAATGATTTTTTATCCTATATAGGTTTTTTAGATTTTTTTATTAAAATAATAATTAGTAATATAAAAAATCGTATATTAATATTATATATTATTATTTTTATAATATATTGATTATATTATATATTTTTAATTTGACTAGTCTATGGGTTTTACAATGTAGGTGCGTGAAGTTGGCCGCAAAAACGGATAAGTTTCGTGGAAATTAGCCGTGATTTAAACTTTTGAGGATAATTAAAAACGGCTGGCCTTATAAATTACCACATTTTTAACAAAATTTGGTGACAAAATTGTCATACTGTGCGGCCAACTTCACGCACCTGCATTGTGAAACCCATATAGAAAAATTAATTTGGGGGTTAAGACGTAATAAATTCTCATTTTGAGGTTATTATTATTTAATTTTAAAGAAGTTTGGTTGAAAAAATTAATAAAAAAAGCCTACATAAATTTAAAAAATATATAGTCAATGTATAAAAATAATAATATTATATTAATATAAGAATTTTTATTCTATTAAGATATTTTTTTTAATTTTACGATGATTACTTTATTAATTTTTCAAAAAAATCTAAAAAACCTATATAGGATAAAAAAATCATTTGAATAAAACATTTTTTATTAAATTAAAAATCGTAAATTAATAAAAAAAAAGCCTAGTTAGATTAAAAATATCTCAATAGGATAAAAAATCTAAAAAGGATAAAAAACGCTGAATAGAAAAATTCTAAAATTAAAAAACTGAAAATTAATAAAAAACTAGGTTATTAAAAAAAAATCTTAATAGGATAAAAAAATGTATATTAATACTAGCTGTGTCTCCCGTGCTCCGCCCCCGTGGATAGTTGTTTATAGTTTTGTGCCCATCACCGAAAATGGAAACACAAATTTGGGGGTTAAGACTCAGGTTACAAATTCTGATTTTGTGGTTACAAATTGTTACGAATTGGTTACTAATTTTTAGTTAGGTTTGACGTCGAAATTTTGACTTTGGGGTGCCAGGCCGACGAACCTCCAATTGGATAGTGTGCTGATAGAACCATTTTAGTAAAAAAAAATACTATTATGATTTAAAAAAATTTATATAGGTAAGCAAAAATATGTCTTCTAAAATAACAAATAGATGGATCAGACAAAGTTAAGTGGCAGGCTAAATAATATAAAAATTCGTCAAAAATATAAAAAATGATTTGCAATTAGTTGCAATTTGTTTGCAATTATTTGGCGATACTTATCCTTTTTCACATTTCAAAGTTTTGGACTTTGCCAAAATGTCTTTGACAATTTGTAAGTATTTGTGATCACGAATTTAAAATTTGTAAGTCATCCCTCCATTAATTATTCTTAAAAAGAAGTTGGCCATGCTTTATCAAGCTTTTTGACCTTTGACTGTTCCAAATAGACCTGCGATATTTGTAAGTATTTGTAAGCATGAATTGAACATTTTTAAGACAAACAATTTTGGTCAAAAATTAATAAAAAAAAAAACGTAATTTAATTTAAAAAAATATTTTAATAGGATCAAAAATTTAAAAAAGAATAAAAAGCAGATAAATAAAAAATGTACATTAAATAAAATGTAATTTTAATAAAAAAAGGTTAGTTAAATTGAAAAACCCTAGGAGAAAAAAAACTAAAATCTCAAAACCTAAATAAGATAAAAAATCAGTTGAAGAAAAATTGATATTAAATAAAAAATCCAATATTTTAAAAGAAGCCTAGTCAAATTAAAAAAATATATAATCAATATATAAAAATAATAATATAATATTAATATACGATTTTTTATCTTACTAATATATTTTTTTAATTTAACTGATTTTTTTTATTAATTTTTCATAAAAATCTAAAAACCTATATAGGATAAAAATCATTTGAATAAAAAATTTTTATTAAATTTAAAATCGAAAATTAATAAAGTGGGGGTTGGCTAAAAAATTTAAAAATTCGTAAAAAATATAATAAATGATTTTCAATTAACCAAACTAGATTTGCAATAAGTTGCAATTAGTGTGCAATTATTTGGTGGTAATTTGAAATGAATAAGTACGATTTTTGAATATGAAACGACTTTTGAGATATTTTTTATAAAAAGACAGAATAATATTGGAGATAAGTGATCTCCTTGAGGAACTCCTGAAGTAACGTTAATTTTTTCAGAAAGATAGTTTCCATGTTTGATAATCTGAGTACGGCCTGAGATAAACGAGCGAAACCATGGAATAAGTGATTCAGCAAACCCATAAGTTTCAAGTGTATTAATATTAATTAATAGTAAATTGATAAAATTTTAATTAAAGTTGAAATATATCTCAAAAAGTATAAAATGAAAGAAATATTCCCCAAAAACGAAAAAACTCAAAATACGCATTTAAATGCAAAATTAAATTTCAAAACTAGCTTTGTGAAAGCAAGAAACGTATTTGTTTTGTACTCTGCTATTTATAACTGTGTAAAAAAATATAATAACTATGCTAAAAGTCCTCTGACCTAGCCATGACGTAATGTACCAATTATATTATAATATATCATATAATATAATAAAACTTAGTCAGACCAGACGTATAAATTGTATATTAATTGTAATTTTATATTATACAATTTCTGTGTATTTCACAAATTAGTTTTAAATTATAATTAATTCAATAATGACATAATAGTGTTTGATATCTTTAATATCAACAACACCAATTTTATTATCTGAATGCCCGACCCAGACAGTCAACGAATTTTTGACAAAAGCTTTTTTTGTGAATTTAATTTTCATATCATAATCCTAAATTCTCTTTTGTTATTGAAGTTACGTAAATTCATTGGAGTAGTATTGGTTTGTACCATCCAAATAATTGCAAATTTTTTTTAATATACTTGTTATTGACAATACGTTAAATAATTTAAAGTTTTCTTTAGTAGAACCTTGCAGGTAATTTTTATTTAAGCAGATTTTAATAACTTGTATCTATTGCAATTGTAAATGTCTCAACGCATTTTCAGCAAGACCTCTCCAGACCAAAAGTCCGCTGAAATACACCTTGATATAATGCTAAATAAATTATACGTAGCGTATCTACAAGTAGAAAGTCACGCAGCTTAATATATAGTTTTAAAGTAATTGTACGTAGACGCATAACAATATTATTGACATGTGGAGCCCATATTACAAGTAATGTTTTAACAATACTGGTTCAGAGACAACAACTTTAAATAATAAATGTATATGTACTAGTAATATCTTTCTTAAGTTCATAAAAAAAGACTTAGACATTTTGAACCAATACCTCATTATTAGAAGTATTCCTAAAATATAATTCTACAATTTCATCTTCAGCACCAGTTGAGAGGTTATTAAGTAAGGCTATAAAAATGTTAACACCTAGGTGTAATAGGTTAAATGATAGAACTTTTGAAATGATTTTATGTTATAGGTAAAACATGGTTTGAATTATATATTTTTTTTTTTTTTAATGTTAGGTTATTGCTTTTTTGTGGTATTATTTAAATACGACTATTTTATTTTTAATATGTTTTAAATTATGAATTTTTTTGAAGTAAAACTTCTTGAGTTGTGGGTGGAAAAAAATCATAACGAAAAATGAAACGACACGTTTGTTGATTTATTTATTTTGTAAGTCATGCACGGCGGCGGCGGCGTGCTTTTTTATTTTTATTGTATTGATTTTTCTCACTCTCTCCCTAATTTACTTATAATTTCACGGACCCCAATACTTATGAAAGAAATTTACTTCCCCAGAGTAATGGTGGCCCCACATTCTCATTTTTTTTTTTTTTTTATCGATAACTATATCAATGAGTATTTGAAAAATTAAACTTATAATTATTTGATATTTATCTAGATAAAAATGTATTAGTTTTTATCTTTATCTAGATAAGATTTTATATAACTCTTTATTTTTATCTAGATAAATTATTAGTTATCTATTTCCAACACTGCCTATTTATAAGATTATAATATGTGAATTTTTAAATGTTTTTTTAGAGTTAAATCTTTAAAAGCGGCCAACATTTTCATGTTAAACTTAGCTATTGGCGATATTATTTTACTAGCAAACACGTCTTTTGTAATCTACAACAGCTATTACCAAGGCCCAGCCCTTGGAAATTTAGGTTAGTAAGCTACAAAAAAAAATAAATGTTTATATAACTAGATGATATACCTACCTACATTAACTAATTTCCGAGTTACGTTATTTTAGGCTGTCAAATCGATGGTTTTACTGGCACCCTGGCCAGATCTGTGTCAACAATATCATCGACTGCCATAGCAATGGATCGGTTTAATCCTATAATACATCCTTTGAAATCCCTTGGTAGACAAACCAAACGTAAAGCCAGGATCCGGATTGGCTTGATATGGATCTGTGGATTCATGTTTGCCATCATTCCGTTATTAGACATAGATTATGGATTCGCTCCGGCGGGTTTTTTATTGAATTGCACAATTGATTTTATGTCTAGTCATTTTGTAGATAAATTCATTATAATCATTTTCTATATTATAGGCTCTTGGTTATTACCAACAATCACAGTACTCTATTGCTATATTATGATGTCAATATCCGTTTATACTATTTCTGAAGCAAATAGTAGTAGAATTGGATATACTTCAACAAAAAAGAAAAAGAAAATAATTTTTGGAATCATGACAACGAGTACAATAGTACTATATGTATTTTCTCTTACACCATATTCAATTGTAATTATTTTTGGGGTGTTGGAAAAAAAGGAATTTATAACACCGATTATAATGGCGTTATCGGCGTTATCCAACATAGTATGTAGTTCTCTAAACCCATGGATATACATAATTCTACCAAAAACGTTTGAGAACTATAGGCATCGGCGTAACTAGGGGGCTTCCCCCGTTATTCTATTTACCCCCATTTGAGGTTTTACTTTTTAGCCCCTCCTTAGGCTTGTAGTTAGAACCCAAATCGTTACGAAAAAAAAAAAAAAATAAATTATTATACTATAAAATATGATATAATATAATTTACATTGTGTACACAGTGAGGTGTCGAATAATATTCACACAAGAAGCAAAGATTTTAATCTAAAAATATTTTATAAGACAAATAAAAAAATTACTTTATATTAAATTATGATTATTATTTACTTAACATTTATATATACAATAACAGTATATTTCTTAAACGTTTGAAGTGAATAACACATATTCATTAATAGCTTCTAGTTTATTTTCTTATTTAAGTTATTTTTTAAGATTCTGAGTGGAGCAATAAATGTTGGTATCCGATTTTCTACTTCAGCATTTGGTTTTTGATAAGAAAGTGATAATCTAGTTAGTATTTTGGAGAAGGGGGAGATAAAAATAAATAATTTAGTAATTTTCAAAAACGTGGCAAAAACTAAAAAAATTAAGGAAAAAAGGTGGGTAAGTGGATGTCGCTCTGTTGTGCAGTAGGTAGGTTACAAGTGGTTATAAAGAGGTAGGTCAGTGTATAATGTATGGTATTAAATTTTAATTCAATAATATAATATCAACGAAAAACGATTCTGAGTAGTGATGGTTTGCCAGTGTGGATATTTTATATTATATTTATTATTAAATATTTAATATTATGTAGAAATATAATAATTATAATATCGATACCGTCAATACGAATTATGGTGGATAACGTAAATACAATAGAAAACATACGACACCATTCGTTGGTAGATCGCATACGTGTGCCGTTTTTCCTGAAAAAAATCGCTACATGAGAAATCGAGTGAATATCCAATGTTGTAAAAATTTGAACTTCGAACGCTCATAAAAATTTAATTTGATTTTTATATAGATATTTTTTTGTTGATAAAGATAGATACATTTATAAAGAATCTTGTATTAGATTTTCGAATCATAGACTTCAAAAGAAAAATGTTTAGGAATTTTTAACTCAGAATAATTTGCACATTTTCGTGATTTTTAGGCCTTTTGTCAAAATTCGAACTTCAATGCTAAAAAAAAATTGTAACAATGGATTTTTAATATTTTACAAATGTTTTACATTGTAACAATATATTAAGAGCATTGTATTAAATTTTCAAGTTTTTTTACCTAACAAATAAAATTTTATTGACATTCATAGAAAAAAAAGGCGGGTAAGTCGTGGATGTCGCTCTGCTGTACAGTAGGTTACAAGTGGGTTACTGTAATGGATGGAATTAAATTTGAATCCAATGATATTATATCATTGTATACGAAAAACGATTCTGAACGGAGATGATTTGTCAGTCTAGGATATATTATTTTTAAATATTGTAATATATTCTATTTTGAAACAAGTATTTTATTTTTCAATTGGGACGTATGGTTAATCAATATTTAACATAATTGTGACAATGTATTCCTTTTATTTTGCAACTGCTATTGTAAAAATATGTTAGGAGCCTTGTATTAAATTTCCAAATCTTAGAATTAAAAAGAAAAACTTTTATGAATTTCTGTCTAAGATAATTTGAACATTGCCGTAATTTTTACGTATTTAGTCAAAATTTGAACTTTAAATGCTTATAAAAAAAAAATCGTGACTATATATTTCTTTTATTTTTCAATTGCTATTGTAAAAATATATTATGAGCCTTGTATTAAATTTTGAAATCTTAGATATAAAAGGAAAATTTTTTATGAATTTCTAGCATAAAATAATTTACGAATTTTCGTGATTTTTACATAATATGTTGTCAAAATTTGAACTTTAAATGCTTATAAATAAAAATTGTGACAAAGTATTCCTTTTATTTTGCAACTGCTATTGTAAAAATATGTTAGGAGCCTTGTATTAAATTTCCAAATCTTAGAATTAAAAAGAAAAACTTTTATGAATTTCTGTTTAAGATTATTTGAACATTGCCGTAATTTTTACGTATTTAGTCAAAATTTGAACTTTAAATGCTTATAAAAAAAAATTGTGCCTATGTATTTTTATAATTTTTGAATGGGAGTTAGAACAACATATGTGGACCCTTCTATTAAATTTTCAAGTATTTTTTCCCAGCTAATTTTTTTTTATCAACATTTATAAAAAAAAAATCAAAAAAAATCGATTA
>NW_021770195.1:95111-96733 GCF_005508785.2 Acyrthosiphon pisum | reverse complement strand
ATTTTGAATGGGAGTTAGAACAACATATGTGGACCTCTATTAAATTTTCAAGTATTTTTTCCCAGCTAATTTTTTTTATCAACATTTATAAAAAAAAATCAAAAAAAATCGATTATTTCAATTGCCTATAAATAGATTAAAAATTAGTGAAATATATTGAAAATAAAACTATATAAAGAAAATGTCAATTTAAACAACTGGTAAAATTTTCAAGTGTCTACGACTCATACTTTTTGAATAATAACAAATATCAAAAATCGTTTGAGGCTAAACCGTTATTTAATGCGGTTTTGTAAAAATTTAAATTTCAAACACTCGTAAAAATTTTTTGTATTTAGTCCGGTTGAGTTTTTTTTACAGATATTTAAAGAAAAACTTATGGAGAACCTTGTACCAAATTTTAAAAGCTTAGTTATAAAAGAAAAAAATTTTACGATTTTTCAACCACAAAATTACTTGCAAATTTTCGCAATTTTGACATATTTCGTATAAATTTAAACTTTAAGCACTTATAAAAAAAAATTGTGACTAACGATTTTGGATTTTTTTTTATAACTGTGAGAACAACTTATAAGAAACCTTGTATTAAATTTTCAAAGTTTTCTATCCAACCAAAAATTTTTTATTGTTATTTTAAAAAAAAATACTTAGAAAAATTGAAAATTTCATTTGTCTATAAATAGCTCAAAAAAAGTCGAAACACTTTGAAAATTTAACCCTGTATAGACAACGCTAATATAAACATCTGTTGCAAATTTCAAGTGCTTACAATAATTATTTTTTGAGTTACAGTAAAATTAAGTTTTCGTTTTTGTCAAAAATTGGTTTTGCGTAAAAATTCGCGTTTTTCCGTTATTTTTTTAAGGTTTTTCCTGCCGCTTTTGAAAAGTATTGGGAAAAGTATTGGGAAAAAAAAAAAAAAAAAAAAAAAAAAAACACACATCATTGTAAAATCAATACATTCATCACTTCGTTCAGAATCTAAAAAAGCAACTGGCGGTTAATATTTAAAATAATTAAATATACAAAAATTAAAAAAGGTGGGTAAGTGGATGTCGCTCTGCTGTACAGCAGGTTACAAGTGGGGCACTGTATAATGGATAGAATTAAATTTGAATTCAATGATATAATATCACTGTATAAGAAAAACGATTCTGAGCGGAGATGGTATATCAGTCTATGTATTAGACATATATATACTTATATATGATATTAAAAAAAAATTGACCTATAATATGTACCTATAATAAATTCCAAATTAATCATATCATAATATCTATTAGGTACTTATAACGCGTTATACATCAACAAAAAACCGTGGTACTATCATAGATATATAATAGTATACTTTAGAAGTTTCAAGTACCCAGGAATAATATTATACAATCACAACAAAATAACTAAAATAGTTATCCTAGGTTTTTAATATGTAATTTCGTCCAAATTTGTACTTAAATTGACTATAAAAATAAACTGTGTGAATGTACTTTTAGATTTTTTGGTAACAGAATTAATTACTCACGCGGAATCTTGTTTTAAATTTTTAATTCTTAGATACAAAAATTGAAAATTTTATAAATTTTTAACTACAAAATAATTTTTCAAATTAAAATTTGATCTTT
>NW_021770195.1:93141-95061 GCF_005508785.2 Acyrthosiphon pisum | reverse complement strand
TCAGGGTCGCCGGCTTGGTCGGCAGACCATTGTTTGAGATCGGGTAAGACTACTTGCGTCGCCGAAACTTCCAACCTCGATAACGCGTCCGGAATTATGTTCTTGTCGCCTTGTAGGTGTTTGACATTGTTTATGTATTGTGACAGGAACGTAATGTGTCGTATCTGGCGGTCAATGACTTTTTCTGACTTTTGGGTGAACATATAAGTCAGTGGTTTGTGGTCTGTGAGCAGCGTGGTGAGTCGTCCCTCGATCGCGTGAAGGAAATGGCGTGTGCTTGTGTAAGCGGCGAGCAGTTCGCGATCGTACGTGCTGTACTTTTTCTCAGCTCCCGAAAGTTTTTTGGAGTAAAAACCCAGCGGCTGCCAGCCTTTGTCAGAGAGTTGTTCGAGTACGGCTCCTATGGCTGTATTAGAAGCGTCAGTACTTAGGCGAAGTGGTACTTTAGACAACGGGTGAGCCAGTTCTGCCGTATCAGCCAGCGCGATGCGACAAGATTCAAACACTTTTCGTGTTTCGTCAGTCCATGACAATGGTCCGTCGCGTTTTTTAATTTTCGCGGCGAGGTCGTACAGAGGTGCTTGCAGTTCCGCGGCATTGCGAATAAAGCGTCGATAAAAATTTACGGAGCCCAGAAATCTCTGCAAACTTTTTTTCGTCGTCGGTAGCGGCCATTCGTGGATTGCCGTGATGCGTTCCGATGTCGGGCGGCATGCATCTTTGTTAATGTTGTGGCCCAAAAAGGTTAGGGAGTCGACGGCGAAAACACACTTTACGGGATTAATTGCGATACCGTAATCCTGACAACGTCCGAGGACTGTGCGTACGTGTTGTTCGTGTTCTTCGTGATTAGGTACGCGACGCGATTAATACGTCGTCGATGTAGGCAAACGAAAAATTTAAACCGCGTAACATGTCGTTGATTACACGTTATACGTCGATTAGGCGCTTGCGTCGTACGTCGACTAGAAGGCCGAAATGACGTAAGAAATCTGCGCCGATTATCGGTCGAGTGACGTCTGCGGTCTCGAACGTCCAAACAAATTCACGAGAGAGGCCGAGGTTGAGGTGAAGTTCTCTTGGCCCGTATGTTGCAATTCGGGGGCCGTTCGCAGCATTCAATACTATGTCCGATGAACGGCGTGGGCCGTTGCCCGGTGGTATGACGGAGATTTCAGCTCCCGAGTCGATGAGAAAGCGTCCGCCGGAACGGACATCGGTGACGAACAGTCTATGCGTGTGACGAGCGGCGGGAGGCGAGTTGGCTTCCGCCGCTCCGTTAGTTTCCGACTCGTACGAGCATGGGTCCCGGCATTTCCGTGCTTCGGTACCGTAGACATTGTGGTAAAAACACCATGCGTCGTTGTGTGAGCGGCCTGTGCGGGACTTGGAGCGGTTGCGCGATTTTGCTCGCGATCTGTCCTGGCTGCGAGACGGTCGGTGTTGCGTGGACTGCGTCGACACTAACGCCGCAATCTGTGCGGTGAGCGCTGAAATCGCGTCCTCCATTGAGTGGAGGCGATCAGGTTCACGCGACACGGCGGATAAATCATGAACGGCGCTTGCATCCGCGACTCGGTCAGCACGTTCGGCCAGTGACTCCAGTGAACCGTCGAGACCGGAAACGATGGCGAGGATAGTTGGCGGGAGTTTCTGGAGCCAAAACTCTTTTAACGTCGACTCGCCGATTCCGTTTGGTAACGCGCTACGCATGTCGCGTAACATTTGTGAAGGACGTCGGTCGCCCATGCCTCCGTGTTGAATGATTGAACGGAAACGAGTGGCTTGAGGGACATCGTACGCGGTAATAAGTCGACTTTTTACTGCGGAATATTGAACGTCGGCGCCGAGTAAATCTCCGATGGTGCGAACACCATCTTCGTCAAGTGCAGCGAGCACGTGGTTTACGCGTGACAGATC
>NW_021770195.1:88931-89970 GCF_005508785.2 Acyrthosiphon pisum | reverse complement strand
AACCGTTTCCGCTTAATAGGCAGGATATTTTGCGCGGGGTCGGGTTGTTTCCACTGTTTACTTTTATCATATATTACGTATGCCACGCCGTGTTCAAGGTTACAATCGCCCGATTCGGCCAATTCACGGAGTTTCATACCCCTGATGTAACCACATGGTCAAAAGTTGAATATATTCAACTATGCGGTATCATTTGGTAACTGTGGTAACCGTGATTATTTTACACGACACGGTGTAGTGTGTTTTGGCGGAATAAACTGTTTAGTGAAGAAGTTTATGGTTATAAAAGGTGATTAGAATACGTTTACTGTTTCACCAAAACATAATACCGTAAACACGTTTATTGAACTTTATGTGATTTGTTTGGATAGTGATAACAAATATGTGATGATATGGATAAATGATAACGGATATGTGACTACTGACTTTTTAGTTTAATTATTATTTTAATTTTATTGAACTGGTCGTAAATTTATTACCTACTGCTTTATAATTATTTATAAGTGAAAATGAGTTCTAAGCAAAATAAATTAAATCTTTTAGTTATGATGATGAATGACATGATGGAATCTGAAGACATGTTCATGATGAAAAATAAGTCTACAGGTTTGAACCAACTGCGAGCTTTATGTAGCGATATTCGCGAAAGGCATTTTCGTCCGAGTGCAGAGGTTGAAGTTTGGATTACCAAGTATAGTGCTTATGATTTTCACGTAAATTATCGGATGACGCAAGATACGTTTTGTACCTTATTACGTTTTTTAAATCAAGTTTCGCCAGATATTTCAAATGAAAATTATACTGGTGGAAATGTCCCTATTTGTTTAAAAAAAAAAATACTTATTTGTCTTTGGTACTTTGGGAAGGAAGGTTCAATGCAAGCTATAAGTGATCATTTTGATGTTGCTAAATCATCAGTTTATAATATTTTAAATGATTTTATGAATGTCATAATTATAAACATAGATAAATTTATTCGATGGCCAAGTAAAGGTGAATGTTTAGTAATTGAAGAAAGTTTCAAGTCTAAAGCTGGATT
>NW_021770195.1:87765-88831 GCF_005508785.2 Acyrthosiphon pisum | reverse complement strand
TTAAGTCAGAAATTATCATTGTTCATTGTTCATTGTTGATATTGTTAAATTTATACACATTTAAAGCATTTATACATGATATATTGATTAGGTTAAAAAATATGGTAAGCGCCAAGCGGCAAACGACGAGAATTTCTTGAAACGTCATATAGACTACACATTTGGTCTAATCTATCAACGCCATATTTAGTTTGGTTGTAAAATGTAATCATCTCTGGTTTTTGTTGATCTCCTGTGTCTTGATCGATAGAAGCATCATCATGCATAGTAGATAGCAGTATAACTACTTTATTTTTTTTCGGGACATATGAAGTGATTGTGCAATCTTTTTGGAAACCAAATAATGACGAATTTATTTCCCTATTTTTTGAAATTGAAAATTCTTTTGGAATACATGTTTTATTTTTTCTTAAAGTCCCCACTACTGTCAATTGTTTTTCAGTTAGTAAATATTTTACCACCTGAAGTGAAGTGAACCAGTTATCCATGGTTATGTTCCTTTTAGTACCTTCCACTGGCTGAACCATTCCTTTGACAACACTTTCCGCACTATTATTCATTTTATAAGGACCATTTGGTTGTTGTCCGGCATAAACCTCCAAATTAAATGTATATGCATATTTTACGTCTACAAGAGCGAATATTTTTATTCCGTAACGGGCAGGTTTATTTGGAATGTATTGTCTGAACGAACATCTACCGCGGAAAGCAATTAATTGTTCATCTAATGTTAAATATTCACTCGGAATAAAATTATTTTGAAAATGTTGTACTAGAACTTCAAAAAGTTCCCTTATAGGAGCCAATTTATCAATTTCGCTTCTTTCCGAGCGGTTGGTAAAATCGTCAAAACGCAAATTTCTAACTAAAATTCTAAAACGTTGAACGTTCATAGTTAGATACACAGCCTTAAGTCCAGTTCCCTTGGAATCATCAAATACATTAAATATATTTTGTCTACTAGATTTAGAAACTACTACAAGAATTAAAATACCAATCAAAACTTTAATTTCAACATCATCAGTTTCCCTAGCATCTCGAGCACGTTCATAATTTTCCTTCACAA
>NW_021770195.1:85925-87715 GCF_005508785.2 Acyrthosiphon pisum | reverse complement strand
CATTGGAATATCTACAAGACGTGTATTCTAGTCTTCATGGATATTTTAAGGAATTATCACTGGGCGACATTAAAAAAAAATTTCCTGCTGACTATCAAAATCAACATATTATTATGAGCTTATAAAAAAAAATTTTAGTATTAAATACTATAGAAAACATTAGGTAATGTTTAATAATAATAATTATCTAACAATACCATCAAAACTCACAGCACATAACATACATAAATATATAGATATAATAATTCAAGTTATTAATTAGATATTAATTCAAGGCTGTACATTATTAGGGAGTTAAAAAGTTAAAATTAAGTTAAAAAATGAGTTACTTTTAACTAACTTCAATAACGAGCTACATTTTTTTCCATGTTAGGTATATAGTAACTTACGTGTTGCGAGTTGATTTATTTAGTTGTTTATTTATTTTATTTTATAGTAGGTGTTCCTAAACCACAGATTAAAATATATTCAATTTTGTAAAAATTAATTTATAAATGGCCGGTAAGTGGGTGTTTCTCTGCTGTACAGTAGGTTACAAGTGGGTCATTGTATAAAGAATTGTATTAAACTTGAATCCAATGATACAATATCATTGTATAAGAAAAACAATTCTGAGCGGAGACGGTTTGTCAGTCTGGATATTTTATATTGTTTTTATTTATTATATCATGTAAGTTGAATTAATATTATAATAATATTATTATTTTTATTTGTTTCTGTGGCGATAAACAAAGCGTTAGAAATTAAAATCTATTCCCAGACAGCAATTTTTTGTTTAATAATATTATCATTACAAAATGCTGTCTGGGTTATGGCATTAAATAACTATTGATAAAATCGAAAAATGACCTCTCTAAAGTACCTTGATACCAAGTATCTTGATCCAATTTGCTGAAAGATAAGGTACTATATGTTGAAATCAAAGCACTCCTTCTAGTAGAAATTTTGTATACAGGATATAAAAAAAAATGTATGTTAGACACAACGAAATATTACCTATGCGGCTATGCATCCCATAGGTATTATCATACGTAAAACCAAAATATTGTACCTAATTTAAACTTAGATCATTTTAATATCATATATATGATTTGAGAATGTTGTCCGCATGTTAACTGTTAACAAATAATAAATTTATATGTTCAAAGTAATATTTCAATTCATTAAAAAGTGGATGTCGCTCCGCTGTACAGTAGGTTTCAAGTGGGTCATTGTATAATGGATTGTATTAGACCATTGATTATAAATACTACTATTTTTACTAGTATTTATAACCAATGGTAATACGTATTACATAATATATATATATTCATACATATGCATATTATTTCATTTAGTGTTATTGCATTTTGTAATATATTATAATTATTGAAAATAAGTACTGTATCTAGTTTAAGTTTAAAATATTATATTTTTAAATTATTTTATACTTACCAAAGACAAAAATCGTCTTGTCTTCGCAATATCGTATGACGTATTACCTTGAATAGAAGGCTTGAACGTTTAAACTGTTTAAAGGTTCAAAGTGAAATAATTATTTAGTAAATAACATGTAGGAACAAGGACTAAAAATAAAATCAAAACAATCAATTTGTAGATATTTGCCGGCACGACTGACGATGAGATGAAACATGTCATATTGTCACATGCAGCATGGAATAAATTGCTTTCTTGTATCAGTATAGATGATACCTAAGGCCTACAGTGAACGGTCACAATATGGGTTTTCCATTCTCAATAATTATTTGTCAAACGAAATGATATACATCATAAATAATAACAAATTAGGC
>NW_021770195.1:77274-83816 GCF_005508785.2 Acyrthosiphon pisum | reverse complement strand
ATGGAACCTAAATAGCTAAATCATTATAAGTATACCTACGATTTATTAGGATAGTAGACACAGTATATGTTTTATTTTATATTATTAAAAGCAGTGGCGTGTCGAAGGTATTATTTTGGAGCGATTTATCGCTTCTTCAAAATTTTTGGTTGGTGGGTGGTCCCCCTGCCATAAAATACCTAGTCACCTAGGTGACTACTGACTAGGTATATCGTAGAAATATCATATATCAGATTATACAATTCGTTACAAATGTACGCATATTTTTTAAATTTTTATGGTGAGTTGAAATTGCTGTTATGAACGTCAAGGGTGGTGGGTGGGTGGGTATCTTGTATACATTTTTGCTCCTCGCCGAAAATGAGTTCCACACGCCACTGCTCGGACCCGCCTAACAATCTAAATTTGGGGGACTTGCGCCTAACATACCGAGATACAGTCTGCGTTGCTAAAAATTGTCAAAGCTTGAACACTTAAGCTATGTGTCTACGGAGCGATGTTAACCGATATATTCGATGTACATCGATGTAGTCGTATATAATTCTATGAATCTACACACTGTTTAAACTTTAATTGTAATGTATTCAATGATCTGACCGTTATTATTATTAGTACATTATTATAACGTATGTTTGATTAATACATTTATTTAAATCAAACCACAAAATTGTGTTTACGTTAAGCAATTTACCTACGTTATTAAGGACCAAACAATATGTCTACAATAATACAATGCAATATTTATTGAATAAAAAAAAACAGTATATTTTATCAATTGTGCACTTGTGCGTTGGAACGAAGACCGACTGACATTTCGTAAACGTGAATTTTTCAGTGTACAAACCGAATTTGCGTACAAACCGCACATAGGCGGGTTTTAAAACAAACGAACTAAGTGTGAATAGAGGATTGACGGGGACGAGAAAATGTCGAAAATGCGAAAAACGGCGTAAAAAGCGTAACATTTTTCGAAAAACGTTTTATTTTTGAAACATTTGAAAACCGACTGACCGCCGCCGCAGAGAAGGTACGCGATTGGACGCGCCAAGGAATCGACGGTAACGGGCCGGGCGGACTGTAGAAACGGAGCGGTGCTTAATTTTTTACGCTATGGGTAGTGCTATAATCGGCGTTTTTTGTTCCACAGATGGCCTGTAGACAGATGTTCACGTAGTCAGCTGTTCTTCATTTTATAGTATTAGAAGATAGAAGATAGATAGATAGATAGACTAAGAAGACTATTAGTCAATGATAAATTCAGCACATTCTGTTACATATGTTATTAAATCATAACACAATAATTAACGTGAAATATTGTCAAAGCTAAAACGATAAAAACGATTGTGACGATTCTGTACTATTAAGATGTCGTCAACCAGTACAATTGAAAATTCTAAAAATACTGGTTTGTAAAAAATAGTTACAGGCATGTGAGAATACCTATTATGATTTTATTTTTTTGTACTATGATAGATATGCTTACTCGAAGTTATTCAGATCGAAGTAATGATCGGAATCCAGATGCGAATAGTAACTGTGGACGTGATTATGATCGATTAAAGCAACATTGTGATACAGCAATGCATGAGTTGAATAGTTGATGATGTTGAGAACGTATATAAACCAAGAATCATCTTCATTCGGTAGGTACTAAACAAGCTGCCAAAAAAAAAATTTGGAATAGATCTGAACAGGTACATATTTCTTATTGGTTTTTAAACATTAGAAAGAGAAACAAAATTGATTTTACAGAGAATTATTATTTTCTCCAATGTCAAAATGTCTTTGTAATTTGTATAGGTATTAATAAAGTAATTAAATAATAGTAGGATCACTATTTATGGTATTAATGACATTTTAGTAGATTACTGTCTACAAACTGTTTGTTCAGCATATCGTTATGAATTTCAGTTCAGTATTTTTGATCTTGTCCAATACTCTAATCAAATATTGGAACAAGTCTAGTTTAGCGGCCACTCGAATTTTTCGATTTTTTTTTCGGAAACCTATGTATTTTAACGAGTCTTAAACGATGGTGTAATTGTGTAATTTGCGAAAACCATTAGTTTTGAAGTTATAGACTTACGAAGTTCACGATTTTCGGTTTTTTACCCATACGCGTGACACTATTTTTTTTACATTTTTACCGCTTTTATGTAATGAATTTTGTTGGGGAAACCTTTGTATTTCAACTTGTTTAAAACGATAGTGTAAAAATAAATTTGCGGAAATCATTAGTTTTGAAATTATACACTAGTTTAATCTACTTTAAAGGCCACACGAAATTTTTGCTTTTTTTTGAAACCTAAGGTACATCTACGTTTTAAAAATGATGGTGTGAAAGTAAATGGCTAATTTAGCAAATATAGCTAATTTAAGTTTTCAGTTTATATTATAACTCATAAACACACAGTATTTAGAACAACAAAAATTATAAGATAAGATAAAATATTAAAATATAAAATGTACGGTTTTGTTTATATTATACTAAATAATGTAAATGTCTAAAAAAATATTTAACACATATTATGTACTATGTACGTCATAATATTCTTATGCTAAATAGTAAATACATATTTATTTTTGATATACTAATTATTTAGCCTATATTATTTATTTTTTTTTTAAGCATTTGTTAACTTGAAATTTGAATTATATAATTTTATAAAATAACAATATTTATTTTATAATGTCTTGATAGCTTATGGATTTTGGAAGGAAAAAATATTTGAAGTAAAAGTTGAATAATGTAAAAGGGCACACATTATTAAACTTGTGGTCGCCCCAATAAAATATTCAAAAAACTAACTTTTTTTAATAGGATTTTTATGCTGAATATGATGGAACAATTAGATATGGGCAATCACACTTCATAATTTTTTTAAGATTTACTTGCATAATCTAATATGTTATAAGGTAAATTAACTCCATGGGCTATTTTTACCCTACAATTACTACAAAAATAAAATAGTCTTTACTTTTTTAAAATTGTTATGCAAGTTGTAAATATGCCAGGCACAAATACATAAATTAGATAGGTAATAACAACTAACGGGCGTAGGTGATATGATAACAATATAGAGATAATCAAAAGCAAAATAACAAATACTTTTTGCTATGAACTACAATTATGAAATCACAATACACTTTAAATGAGTTAATGATCGGTTTTTATTTTACTTATAGATTCCATCATTCTATTGCAGGGGATATTACTTACATATTTGATACATCATTTGTATTTTGGTATTTACTTTTTCAATAATATAAGCATAGATAAAGTAATAAATTATAACATTAAATATTTTAAAATTGTGAAGGCTTGCACGCTGCATATTCAGAAGCTGTTGTTAAAATGGACATGATGAAAGATAAAATTAATCAACTAAAAGAACAATGTAGTGAATTATTTAAAGCACGGGATATAGATTTTCAAGAAATGGATTTTTTAAAAAAACAGCGTACAATTGCTCTTCTTCGATGGAATTCAACAATTAAAGAAAAAAAAGATCTTCTAGAAGCTATACAAATAGTTCAACAAAAACATGAAGAAGCAGTCAAAGAGATGAAAGCTGCCGTTGCTTATAGTGTAAAAAGTAGTACGGAACATAAAGAATTGAATGAAGGTCATGACACACGCTACTGTTAAAGAATATGAGTGAACGAAATAATTTTCAAAATGAACTCAATTGAATAGATCCTCCCTGTATACTTATTATAAACTTTATATATTTATTAATTTTTTCAACATCAAATTATAAAATCAATGAGTATTATTTTTGATTTAAATTTCATATTTTAATTCTTTTAAATATACTATCACGAATAATATACCTAGATAGCTTTAAATGTTAATAGATTATTAATATAGTAATTAAACTATAGTCAGACTTGAAATAATTCAAATTAATTTTACTGGTTCTCAATAAAAACATAAATACAATATGTAAGTTTCAAATTGCAAATTTATACTAATAGGTAATAGATGTTTTATTTATTTTTCTGTTTATTAGCATTATTATAATTTAGAAAAAAGTACAAATTGAGAATAATATGAAATGTATTAGAATGTATTACATAAGTATATATTATAAAATTAGTTTTCAAAACGACTTTTAATACTTCTCGTTAAATTGAAAGTCTTTGTCTCTTAAAATTTAAATCAATTCTTTCCGTTTTTATTTTTTGCTCTTCATCATTCAGCTCCAGTAATTTTTTAGAAATCAAATCATCATCAATTTTGTTTTGTTGCAAAATATGTTTGTTTTTAATTTTATTTCTATTACTTTGAGAAACTATAATAGAAATTAATCATTAATAAAACAAATGAATATTTTTAAATCATCACATACTTTCAAACATATTAAGTTCTTGAGAACCGATAGACATTTGAGATAGATTTAAAAATTCTATTTGTTCAAATGTTTTATACCAGCTTTTGAGATCAATGTTTCATTTCAATCAGGATTAATTATGATTTTTGAAGATCCAGTTGACACACTTATTTTGTTGACATTATTGTAATCTATAATTTTTCCTCCTATTATTGACATAATATCACCTCTCTCGGTATTAAATGTAGTAGCTTGTGTATCCCATAGAGTAACGGTAACCTTAAATAAAGCAATTTCAAATAAATATAAATAATTATAATAGATTTTATTTACAACGCTTAATTTAACAACTTACAAGTTACAATTAATTATTTGAATTATTTGGGTTTATTTTATGAGTTTTCATATCTGGATACTTCTTCAAAACTTCAACTTTCAACTTCTTCAACTACTAAAGAACAATTGATAAAATATTTTTGTTTCAAATATTTAAGATCAACACAAATTTTTACCTTGGAATTAACATTGAACAATAAGATGTTTTTTCAAATTTTCAAATTGAAAACTTTTATAATTGTCAGCTAACAGGACTTTGAACATTGATAAAGAACATTCAACATCAACGAAATTTATAGAAGCATATTTAAAATATGCTAAATCACTAAGGCTCAAGATTTCAGGTATTCTGGCTATTGAACTTTCTTCTACAGACAACATTTTTGAAATTTGACTCAATATTTGTTAACCTTTATTTTTCTCTAAAACATTCATCTTTTCTTGAATCATTTTTCCCACTAGCTGTACCGGGTACCTACTTGATTTAATTTTTAAAAAAAACGTCTTCAATTTTTTTGATGGCGGTTTATATTTATTGGTGTTTGCAATAATAACAATCCGTCTTTTACCCACGATCCCCACCTTGTAATTATATATTCACAAGGAGTGAAAGATCAGGCGCTGATCAAAATTTAAAATAATTTTGAATTCAACGTTATTTTGGTTGTAAAAAATAAATAAATAAAAACATTGACTAAAAAGTATTGATAAAATGATAAATTATTTAAAATGCGCATCTAAAAGTATAAAATGGAAGAATATTTTAAAAAAACAAAACAAAAAATCAAAAAATCGCAGTATATGCATTTATATACACAATAATTTTTTCAAAACTATAGCTTTGTGGAAGCATTAAACGTATTTGTTTCGACGTCTTCTCAGTGGCATCATTTCAGATTTTGAGATGGGGGAAACATTTTTGACCCAAAGTAAAACTGAAAAAAAACCGCTCTCTAACAATTACATTACATTATAATTGCATTTTTATTTCAATACAAATAGCCTTCTTACATAATTTTATACTTACTAGTTAGTATCAAAGGTTACTTATCATAAGCACAAGTAACCCATTTTTTTGAGGCATAACAATAACTAAATAATTAATAAATAGGTAATATTATGTAGAGGGATGCTTAAATATTTACATATTGGATATTATAGCTACTATATGAAAGTCCACAACTAGCCCATACCCGGCCTGACAGCGGCCCGCTAATGGTAATAGGGAGGGGCAAATGCAAATGAATTTTTTAGTTTTTTATTCTATAAATATCAATAAAAAATGATTTGTTGAATAAAATGCGTGAAAATTGAATACAAGGCTCCTGATATATTGTTAAAATAGCAATTAAAAACTATTGAAAATACAAAGGCACAATTTTTTTTTATAAGCATTTAAAGTTCAATTTTTGAAAATATTTATCAAATTTACAATTTAATTAGGATTGAAAATTTAAAACAAGGTTCCATGGAAGTAGGTTATTCTGTAACCAAAATATCTCAAAAATATAAAACAAGGGTTTTTTTTAGTGATTTTATGTTCAAATTTGGATGAATTTATAACCAAGAATAACGATTTTAGTTATTTTGGTGTAATTTTATAATTTTATAATATTATAAAATTTTGTTTTGCTTTTGCTGAACAATTTCAAAAAGTGGATTTATCTGTTTGTTACAGCAGGCCCTTCATATTTATTAAACATATTATTCAACTTACCGGCTACCGTATTAATTATAACTAATAAATATATAAATATAATATAAAATATCCACTCTGACCAGGGATCGAAACCGTTTCAAATTTTAACGGTTACGGTTTTAGTTTTTGATAACGGTTTTCTAAATTTTCTGGTTTTGGTTTAGGTTTTAAGA
>NW_021770195.1:74407-77174 GCF_005508785.2 Acyrthosiphon pisum | reverse complement strand
ATAATTATAACACAATAAATCATACGATAACAAAACTATAAAATAATATTAGTTACATCTCTTTTGATATTCAATATTAATGAATTTGAAAATCGTTCTTGTCTCATTGTTGTTAAACTCCACATTGAAGATAATGAACGTTTTCAGGTTGCGCAACTAACAGGTCTAGTGAAAGCTACTTAAAGCAATTTATAAATATTTGGGTAGAGATCTCCAGTACCTAACTGTACTTGTTTAATATCATCAATATCAACATTTTCTTTAATTTTAAACTGGAAATTTTTGGCAATAAGCTTTTTATCTTATCACCACACATTATAAATTATAACAAGTTGATGAAATAAATTTTTTTTTAAAATGTGAATGAATTTGAGTTTTTTTTTAATTGGAAAAAAAAATTTCTAATTTATATAACGAATAAAAAGGCGTTTTTTCCAAAATAAAAAAAAACCTCAAATTCGTCTACAATATGAATACACTCTTACACAAAAGTAAATTGATCGAGCTTTGATACATATCAGTTGTTGAATTCAGTATAAGTAATTACATTTCAACCTATTTCACATTAGAGAGTAGTTCAATAATAATGATATTATTATTTATTATAATACATGTATTATCTTGCAAGAGTCAAATTATTTTCAAAATTTTATCGTGTATAGAAAATGATATTATAAACATTCAGTGAAATTTTCAAGTATCTACAGTCATTCTTTTTTTTATTACAACAAAATAAGAAAATCGTTATAAGAGAAATCGAGCGAATATCAAATGTTGTAAAAAGATTATGAATTTCAAATGCTCATAAAAATTTAATTTGACTTTCTCGTAGACATTTTTTTTTTTTTTTGATAAAGGTAGACAAACTTATGAGGAATTTTGTATTACATTTTCAAATCTTAGATTTTAAAAGAAAATTTTTCATGAATTTCTAATTTAAAATAATTTCCAAATTTTCGTCATTTTTAAGTATTTTGTCAATATTTTAGAACTTTAGATGCTTATAAAAAAAATTGTGACTATGGATTTTTAATTTTTTTTCATCTGCCTTTGAAACAATATAATAGGAACCTTCCATTAAATTTTCAAGATTTTTTAACCAATAAATAAAATTTTATTGATATTCATAGAAAAAGAAAACTAAAACAAATAGAAACTAAAAAAGTCCGTAAAGAGCTTAAAACAAGTCAAAATATTTGGAAAATTTTATGGTGTATAGAAAATGTAAAATATAATAACAATATAAAATATTGTACATGTAAATAAAATTTCAAACTTCTTGTATAGGTATCTTATTGGAAGAACACCTAATTTTATGTAATTCACTTTTGTTGAACACTTGAACCTACTAAAGATTTTCTATTTAGTATTGTACTTAATATATTATTTTGATTTGTTTGAAGAATTTTTAAAACATTTTCTTTTACAACTCCCCATACCAAAAGGCCATATTGACAGATGGACTGATAGAACGCAAAATAAATGATACGTACAATTTCTACTGGTAAGACATCTTTTAGTAAAATTAATTTGTGCAATGAGTATCGCAGTTTCCCTACTAAATTATGGATATGGAAGTTCCACCTCAAATTATTATCGAAAATAATACGCAGATAGCGAATTTTTGAAACTTGATTAATTTGCTTACAGTTTTGCATATTGCATACCTATCAATTGATTTTGGCAATTGTGAATTATTAGAGGAATATTGTCATTGGTAATCTTATTTATTAATAACTCCATGTACGTAGTTTTGTCTGAATTCATAGTTAAACCCAGTTCACTTGTGCATTCGTACGTTTAATATTGTACACCTTTCGTTGCTTTGTGGTATACCCTTTCCCAGGATGTCCCTTACCAGACATGTTTTATCAATTAAAACACTAATTGGTCTAAAACAATGTGATATCAGAGACTTAATAAATTTCATTATTCAAAGAGATTTCCAGATGTGTGAACTGCATGTTTCTTACGATTCCGGAACTGTGGCCTTGACTGAGAGGTCATTTTCGAAATTGAAACTCATTAAAAATTAATTAAGACAATCAATGTCTCAAAAAAGACTTAGTAATACTGCTATTCTCGATATAGAAAGAAGTAATACTGATGAACTAGATAATAGAGAAAAAATAATTGACAATTTCGTTAATGCTAAAGCCAGAAAAAAAAATGTTTGTATTAAAATTAATAAAAAAAATTGTATAGTAGAACCTTTTTTATTTATTTTTAAAGTTATCAAATAAAAAAGATTACTTCAGTATAATATTCAATCACTGGATAATCGAATTATTTTAAAAATAAATTTAATAAAAACCATAGATGTAATACTGTAATACTAATAGTATAGGTAAACGACAAACTTGTTAAAGTTAACATAAGATGAAGATTTTCTTTTAAGATTGTCAAGTATAAAAAGGGAAGTGCGACACCCACTTTCCCACCTTACCAAATCGTATTATAATGAGAAATAGTTATTTTACGAGTGATTATCTAATTTCGTCAAAATTTAAACTTCAGTATTTCAGACCCCCATAAAAAATATTTGTCGACTGATGCAGAACCTATTTTTATTTCCAACAAAAGAACTTATGAGTTATGAGAATCCTTGTATAAAATTTTAAAATCTTACGACTGAATATTAAAAAAAAATCGGGTAAGTGGATGTTGATCTGCTGTATAGTAAGTTACAATTGGAATTCAATGATTATTTATATAATATCATTGTACCTATACGAAAAACGATTCTGAGCAGAGACAGTTTATCAGC
>NW_021770195.1:70749-73987 GCF_005508785.2 Acyrthosiphon pisum | reverse complement strand
GTTTATATAATATAACCTATTTACGTGGAACCTTGTTTTATAATTTTCAATCCTTAGCTATAAAAGTTGAACATTTTATACATTTTTAACTACAAGATAATTTATTAAATTTCATATTTTATACATTTTGTCGAAATTCAAACTTTAAACGCTTATAAAAAGAAATTGTGCCTATGTATTTTTAATATTTTTCAACTGATATTGTAACAATATATCAGGAGTTTTGCATTAAATTGTCACGCTTTTTTACGCAACCAACAAAACTTTATTGATATTTATAGAAAAAAACATAAAAAATTTGAAAACTGACAATGTCCGTAATCAGCTCAAAAAGAGTCAAATTATTTTCAAAATTTTATCAAGTATATAAAACGCTAATATAACCATTCAGTGAAATTTTCAAGTATCTACAGTCATTCTTTTTTAATTACAATAAAATAAGAAAATCGTTACATGAGAATCTATTTTGCGTAAAAATTCCCGTTTTTCCTTAATTTTTATTTTGTTTTTCACGTCGCTTTTGAAAACTACTGGAACTTTTTACTTTTACCTCCTCAAAGTACCAATTAGATTCACTTTCCTATCGGAAAAGAGACTGTTGAAGAAAATCCAAGCCTTTTTACTGTCCTTAAAGGTGATGAGAGGCACAAAAAAAAAAACAACACTCACCATTGCAAAAATCAATACATTCATCGTTCCACTCAGAATCTAAAAAACTAAAAAGTTGGAAACAGAGTATATCCGTTAATATCCAAAACAGATCAAAATATTTTGAATATTATTGCATGTACAGAAAAGTTTAATTTAAACATTCAGTGAAATTTTCAAGTATCTATACTCTATAGTTATTGGTGTAAATACGTTTTAGCTGTTCCTCTACTACAGTTATATAATTTTATCACTTTCTAATGGTTGTTTTCCATCAAATTAGAAAATAAGTTTTGTAAAGCCTATTAATAGAGGAAAAGATCCAACTGATATAATTAATTATCGGCCTATTTCTATCACTTCAATTATTCCCAAAATATTTGAATCCATCGAATCTGAAAAAATATATCCAATACTTAGTTCACTAATAAAATATGATGATCAACATTTTTTTTTGAAAGGTAAATCAACAACGACAAATCTTTTAATTTTTCAAAAATATATACTAGATGCATTTGCTCTTAGATATCAAGTAGATGTAATTTTTACAGATTTTGAAAAGGCTTTTGATAAATTAAAGCACCATATTCTTTCAAATAAGCTGCATTCTTTTGGTATTCGTGACCCTTTTTTGTCGTGGTTGATTTCTTACATAACTGACAGAAGGCAGATTGTTAAACTAAAAAATGTTCACTCTGATTTCTTTAATATTCCATTAGGCGTTCCATAAAGATCTCACTTAGCCCCTTTGTTATTTATATTATTTATTAACGATTTACAATTTTTTAATTCTAGAAAATTATTGTTTGCTGATAATATGAAAACTTTTGGTTTAATAAAATCGCATTCTGATTCGGTTATCCTTCAAAATGATTTAAATACGCTAACGGATTGGTCTAATCAAAATAAATTATCATTAAATATTGATAAGTGTAAGGTGATGTCTTTTACCAGGTCTTGTTCCGAATAAGATATGATTATTCCATAAATAATATTTTACTTCAGAGAGTTTTTGATGTTTGCGACTTCGGTGTTCCATTTGACTCAATTCTTACTTTCAACAAGCATTATTTAAACATTACAAAAAAGTCATCTTCAACAATAGGGTTTGTAAGCAGGACATGTAAAGATTTTACAAATTCCGATGCATTGAAAACTCTATATTCTTCTCTAGTACGTTCTTCTTTAGAATACAACTCAGTTATTTGGTCACCCTCTAGTGCAGTTCATATACAAAGTCTGGAAGCTATTCAAAATCGTTTCCTTCGATTTATTTCTTATAAATGAATCGGTCATTTCAATAACGACATAAGTTATTAAATTAAAACTATACAGGAACTAAAAAAAAACTTTACTACTCCAAAAATACCACATTTTTTGCATTAACACCTATTTACTAATTTATTTTTATGGTTTCTGATATTCAGAATCCATAGTTTTAAATAGTCCAACTTTAATCAAAATGCATCAAAGATAATTTTGAAATAAATAAATATAAATAATACATTTTGAAAAATCGGTGACTTATGTCGTTATTGAAATGATTGATTCAAATGTGATATCTCTCGTTCACCTCACTCACCATTATTAATCAAATTAAATATGACCAGTCTAGCTGTAAGTAGAGATATTATTGATTTGAAGTTTTTATATAAAATAGTAAATGGTCTTATAAACTGTTCTGAGTTACTCAGTAGCTTAAATTTTAATGTTCCTCAATGTCAAACTGGATCCAAATAAACGTTTTACATTCAATTTAAAGGACAAATTATGCATTTGTTTCGCCTTTAAATATAGATTAATGAAATTAGCTAATGATGTCCAGGTTGATTTATTTAACTTTCATGCTTTTGATGGTTTTTGTGATTATATTACCCATTAGACATAGTATTATATGATATATATAGTATTTTATATTTTATATTATTTATTATTTAATATTTTTTATATTTAACATTTTTATTATTATTATTATTTGAATTATTACCCTAGATATTTTTATTATTATATTAAGATATTATTATTTGTATTATTATTATTATTATTATTTTATAATTCTTTTATTTTGTTTTTGTGATTATTTTTACTGTCATTTCAGTCTACTAAATAGACTAAAGTTACTAATGTAATAACTATTAATTTGTTATTGGGTTCATCCCGTTTAAATTCATAATAAATAAATAAATAAATAAATAAAAATAAATTCGTTTTTTAATTACAACAAAATAAGAAAATCGTTACATGAAAAATCGAGTGAATATCAAATGTTGTAAAAATATGTATTTCAAACGCTCTTAAAAATTTAATTTGACTTTCTTGCAGAAATTTTTCTTTTGATAAAGGTAGACAAACTTATGAGGAATCTTCCATTCAATTTTCAAATCTCAGATTTAAAAAAAAATTTTTATGATTTTCTAACTCAAAATAATTTGCAAACATTCGTCATTTTAACGTATTTTATCAATATTCGAACTATAAGTGCATATAAAAATAAATTGTGACTGGATTTTTAATTTTTTTCATCTGCCTTTGAAACAATATATTAGGAGTTCTCTATTACATTTCCAAGCTTTTTTAACTAACAAATAAA
>NW_021770195.1:61006-70110 GCF_005508785.2 Acyrthosiphon pisum | reverse complement strand
GTGTTTGATCAAATTCTCGAATACACGATCTTGAGAGCCCTCCAAACACCTGGAGAAAGGTAATAGCGTAATATTTTACTATTTTAACATCTAATTTTAATATAACTATCGAGAGGAGTCGTTTTTATATTTATCGTAGTTTTGCATTATTACAAAGTGGAGCTTAACATAAGTTCAGTTTATTCAGTTAAATAAACTGAGAATTGATCAAATACATTTTACAAGTTATATTAGCTATATAAGATTACAATATTTTACTATTAACTTTAAAAATTAATAAAAAAAAAAATTATCAAAACTAAAAAAATAATAATAAAAATAAAACTTAGTAATACAAATAATTAAATATGGGAGACAATAAAAAACTTTACTTTGAACCCGGTAAATTCACTAGAAAAAATGTCGATTTTTTCTTAAAAAAATTATCAAAGAGCTGCATTTACAAACGAATGGTCGGAGTCTAAAAAAAGTCTATAATATAGACTATAATAATAAATAGTCTATAATATATTGTATTCCCGTATTTTCAGAAGGCGCTGCAAAATCGATTTTGGTTTTTGGTGCAACTTTTAAACAAATGAACGTAGGTACATGACATTTTTACTAAATGTTTATATTAGCATTTTCTATACACCATGCCATTTTTAAAATATTTTGACTTATTTTGAGCTGTTTAGCAACATTTTCAGTTTCCAATTTTTTTAGTTTTTTATTCTATAATTATCAAAAAAAATTTATTTGTTAGGTACAAAAGCTTGAAAATGTAATAGAAGGCTCCTAATATATTGTTTCAAAGACAGATGAAAAATATTAAAAATCCATACTCACAATTTTTTTTATAAGCATATTTAAACATCAAATATTGATAAAATACGTAAAGATAACGAAAATTTCCAAATTATTTCGAGTAAGAAATTCATAAAAAAATTTGTTTTTAAATCTAAGATTTTAAAATGAAATGTAAGATTCCACATAAATTTGTCTACCTTTATCAAAAAAAATGTCTACAAGAAAGTTAAATTAAATTTTTATGAGCGCTTGAAATTCATATTTTTACAACATTTGATATTCATTTGATTTCTCATGTAACGATTTCCTTATTTTGTTGTAATTAAAATATGAATCACTGTAGATACTTGAAAATTTCACTGAATGTTTATGTTTTCATTTTCTATACACCATACAATTTCGAAAATAATTTGACTCTTTTTGAGCTGTTTACCGACATTGTCAGTTTCCAAATGTATTAGTTTTTTTTCTATAAATATCAATAACATTTTATTTGTTGGGTTAAAAAGCGTGAAAATATAATGCGAGGCTCCTGATATATTGTTACAATAGCAGTTGAAAAATATTAAAAATACATATGCACAATTTTATAAGCATTTAAAGTTCGAATTTCGACAAAATTTATCAAATTTATAATTTAATAATTATCTTGTAGTTAAAAATTTATAAAATGTTCAACTTTTGTGGCTAAAGATTGAAAATTTAAAACAAGGTTCCACCTAAATAGGTTATATATAAATTACTTTGTTCACAATATACCATCAAATATACTAAGTAATATCATACGCTGTCTGACCGTCTTCGCTCAGAATCGTTTTTCTTATACAATGATATTATATCATTGAATTCAAATTTAACACCGTTAACTATAGCGACCAACTTGCCCACCTCTTTAATTCTTACCTCTAAAAAACCTTTAACTTAACTTTAACTTTTTATAACTCCTTTATACCCAGGCTTGGTATCACTATGCCTACAACTAAAAACGTATAATATTTTCCTTAATATAGATACCTTATTATTTTGTTTAGTACTTATTTCATAGTATAAATATGTATACGTCATTTTAATACTTTGGATTTTTTCCACTGACCTCAGTGGGGGGAGGGTAAACAAAACATATGTATCTATACACCACAGAAAGTAGGTATTTGTATAAAATATGTTATATATTATAATATAAATTACATAATCTGTAGCTACATATTATTGTCACTGATTGTGACAATGTGACAATAATATTGATATCGTTCAAAAACTATGTGAAAACCGTCTTAAAATATCGTAACTATTTTGAAATCATAATTTTAGTGTGTAGAAAGTAATGAGAGTAGGGCAAAAATAATAATACTAAATAGAAAAGGAATTGTATGTAGTTTGTAGAAAAGTTTAGATACATATTAGTATATTTCCACGGGCAATAGCAGGGGGGCAAATAACGGCATATGCTCACCCCCTTGGCTGTTTCTGGGTCAATTATCATAATCATTATTGATGATTATAATACCTTAAAAAAATTTTAAAAATTCCCTGCAAATTCTGAATAATACACTTAATTATTTTTATTTTTAATGATATCGATATAAAATGTGCATTTTAAACTTTTAAAGAATTCTAAAAATGTTTTACAGACAGAAATTATTGTTTTGGACTTCTTTAATTTGAAAAATTAATTATTTTTTTTTTTATATATAGTTTTAGATCGTATATTTATTTACCTGTACATAGATAATATAGTTTGTTAAATTCATATAAAAATCATGTAACCGCATGTACAAATAAATAAAATTGTAAAATAAAATTTCAAATTTAAATTTTAGAAAAACTTCAAAATGCCATAAAAATCATGCAATGCAAAAATTACCTTAAAATTTAAAATTGCTAAAAAATGAAAAATAAAATCTTCTTATTTAATTCGTATAATATGTTATCAAACGAGTATTTATCGTTTTCATCACTGTAAACCCAAACTATATAAGTCTCATTTTAAATTCAAGCAAAACAATACTCAAATTATAGTATAATAAATTACTATAGTATAAATATAAACATATCATAAAATATACTATATCCTGTTCATTCATCTCGTAAAAGATTTTTAAAAATAGTAGATTTAAGTATAATGTAACAATAATGATTCATGATGTATAATAATGATTTATAGCTACCTATTAAAACAAAATTAAATGTTATTAAAAATAATATTAGATACCTTTTAGGTTCATCAACCGCAGTGGTTCTTTTCAAACGTCGAATCAATTTATGAAAATAATTTTAAAAAAAATGCTGGTGAGTTATAGGTGATTTAAAATGTATAGTACTAATTTAATATAATTTATTTAATATATCCTTTGAAATATGATAAAAAAAATTGTTGCAGCTGCAGTCTCTGTGTAGCGCGAGCTTGCAATCGACAGACCCGGGAACTGCAACGTATGTCTGGACTACGTATATGGATATATATATATAAAATCGACGGTAGCGGCATCCAGTGACTATGTAATAATATATAACATAGTTGCACTTAAAATGTATATTTTACTTATATAGTTACATCGAATAAAAATTGTCACTTACTGTTAGTAATTCATAACCGTTAAAGGAACTATAATATTGTACTGTGTCATGTGCACTTGCACTTGCTTACACAATTCAACTTTAGTTGTATACCAAGCTTTTACCATTCGTAATATTATTTAGATAGGTACATTATGATCGCACCGTTCATGACACATTTTAAAATTTTTTTTATAAACTAGAGAACGGTCTACCGTCTACGGAGTACGGATTAACTTGTGCCTGTTGCAGTCATATTAATATGTCAATTTTTATAAAAATTACTTTATTTTTTCACAATTTTTAGATTCTGTGAATCCGAGGGAAGCGTGAAATGCATCGTTTTTAGCGCAGTGAATCTAATGGCGAAGGTCAACAGGATACACTTAGCTTTCGTACTATTTCCTGTGTTGCCAACAGGGCCTTGTATGACATAAACATACATACAATTTGCATCAAAGTAATTTCGTAAAAACGTATTGACAAGGAGTATTGACGACTATTTGTAGAAAAAATGTGTTAATATTTTACTGACGTTTTTCAATTTGTCTACCTATATAATATTATTATCACCTATTATAGGTTTGTGAATTTTAGCTTTTAAGCGGAGCGATGAATCAATAAATTGAATTACAATAATGTATTTATATTTTTTTTGTGTGACTATACATAGGTATACCCATTTAGGTAAACTGTGTTAATAAAAATAATGGTTTTAAACTCTGAGGGTGGTTTCTGATGGAAAACTGAATCTAGTTAGTCAGGAGTGGACTGGGTCTGTTAAAGTCTATTAACCTACTATTATAGAAGGCCCCATATTCAAAAAAATTCAGAGGAGAAATTAGTATTTTTACCATAAAAGTAACATAATTTCAACTGTAATCACACCAATAATATATTATTAAGGAGTATCGATTCATAGTAATTTATAAAATTAGAAATTGTTATAAAATTCATTAAATTACAGTTGAAGATAATAATGATTTGAGATGTGCTATCCTATTATGGATCCTTAACGCTTGGCGCTCATTAATGAAGAGCCCCGTGCCCCGTAGTACAAGGACCTACTATCCTATATATAGGACAGTACGTCATTGGGCCAGTCCATCCCTGTAGTTAGTAGGTACTTCGAAAGGTTAAAATTGAAAATTCCCAGATATTTTTTGCAAAATAGATTTTGTTTTTTTTTTATGTGTAACTCAAAAAATAATAACCGGTACTTGACATTATCAAGAAATATATCATGAAAATAAAAAATATTTTATTCATTGAGTCTAAGAGCTTGAAAATGTATTAGGTACCTACAAGGTTTCTCGTAATAGTTATTTATAATCCATTTATAAAATATCGAAAATACATCGTCAACATATATTTTATTAGAGTTTAAATATGGTCATGAAGTTGTCCCCAATTTTGTTCTAATTTTAGAACCTAAACTAACATTGGAATATCTACAAGACGTGTATGGATATTTTAAGGAATTATCACTAGGCGACATTAAAAAAAATGTCCTGCCGACTATCAAAATCAACATATTATTATGAGCTTATAAAAAAAATGTTAGTAATAAATATTATAGAAAACATTAGGTAATGTTTAATAATTATTATTATCTAACAATACCATCAAAACGCACAGCACATAACATACATAAATATATAGATATAATAATTCAAGTTATTAATTAGATATTAATTCAAGGCTGTACATTAAGAGTTAAAAAGTTAAAATTAAGTTAAAAAAAGGTGGGTAAGTGGATTTCGCTCTGCTGTACAGTAGGTTACAAGTGGGTCACTGTATAATGGATGGTATTAAATTTGAATTCAATGATATAATAGGAGCCTTCTATTAAATTTTCAAGCTTTTTTATCCAACAAATAAAATTTTATTGATATTTTTAGAAAAAAACTAAAAAAAAAATGGAAAATAAAAATGTCCGTAAAGAGCTCAAAATACATCAAAATATTTTGAAAATGTTATGGTGTATAGAAGATGCTAAGATAAACATTCAGTCAAAATTTCATGTATCTACGGTAATTTTTTTTAAAGTTGCACCAAAAACCAAATTCAATTTTGTGAAAAATCGATTTTGCGTAAAAATTCCCGTTTTTCATTAATTTTTCTTTTGTTTTTCCCGGCGCTTTTGTAAACCACTGGGAAATTTAAATTTTGACCTCCCCAATGCACCAACGATATTCACTTTCTGATCGAACAAGATACTGAAGTTGAAAATCGTAGCATTATTTCGACTACTTATCGTGTACACAGACACAAAAAAAATAAAAAAAAAAACACACATCATTGTAAAATCAATACATTCATCGTTCCACTCAGAATCTAAAATGAGTTAATTAACTTCAATAACGAGCTACATTTTTTTCCATGTTATTTAGTAAATTACGTATTACGAGTTGATTTATTTAGTTGTTTATTTATTTTATTTTATAGTAGATATTCCTAAACCACAGATTAAAATATATTCAATTTTGTAAAAATTAATTTATAAATGGCCGGTAAGTGGGTGTTTCTCTGCTGTACAGTAGGTTACAAGTGGGTCATTGTATAATGAATTGTATTAAACTTGAATCCAATGATACAATATCATTGTATAAGAAAATTAATTCTGAGCGGAGACGGTTTGTCAGTCTGGATTTTTATATTGTTATTATTTATTATATCATGTAAGTTGAATTAACATTATAATAATATTATTATTTTTATTTGTTTCTGTGGCGATAAACAAAGCGTTAGAAATTAAAATCTATTATGGCATTTAATAACTATTGATAAAATCGAAAAATGACCTCTCTAAAGTACCTTGATACCAAGTATCTTGATCCAATTTGCTAAAAGATAAGGTACTATATGTTGAAATCAAAGCACTCCTTCTAGTAGAAATTTTGTATACAGGATATAAAAAAAATGTATGTTAGACACAACGAAATATTGCCTATGCGGCTATGCATCCCATAATTATGTATTGTCATACGTAAAATTAAAATATTGTACCTAATTTAAACTTAGATCATTTTAATATCATATATATGATTTGAGAATGTTGTCCGCATGTTAACTGTTAACAAATAATAAATTTATATGTTCAAAGTAATATTTCAATTCATTAAAAAGTGGATGTCGCTCCGCTGTACAGTAGGTTTCAAGTAGGTCATTGTATAATGGATTGTATTAGACCATTAATTATAAATACTACTATTTTTACTAGTATATTTTATAACCAATGGTAATACGTATTACATAATATATATATATTATATATTCATACATAATATGTATATTATTATATATTATATACATATTATGCATATTATTTCATTTAGTGTTATTGCATTTTGTAATATATTATAATTATTGAAAATAAGTACTGTATCTAGTTTAAGTTTAAAATATTATATTTTTAAATTATTGTATACTTACCTACCGAAAGACAAAAATCGTCTTGTCTTCGCAATATCGTATGACGTATTACCTTGAATAGAAGGCTTGAACGTTTAAACTGTTTAAAGGTTCAAAGTGAAATAATTATTTAGTAAATAACTTGTAGGAACAAGGACTAAAATAAAATCAAAACAATCAATTTGTAGATATTTGCCGGCACGACTGACGATGAGATGAAACATGTCATATTGTCACATGCAGCGTGGAATAAATTGCTTTCTTGTATCAGGATAGATGATACCTAAGGGCTACAGTGAACGGTCACAGTATGGGTTTTCCATTCTCAATAATTATTTGTCAAACGAAATGATATACATCATAAATAAATAACAAAATTAAACATAATAAATAACCAATAAATACAATTATTATAAATATAATTATTTTAAACATAAACATTTTTACAAAAAATCGTTGTCACCCAGTAATTAAATATATCATCTACTAGGTGACAAAAAGTTTTCTCTGGGTGAAATTTCTGTCACCCAGTATACATATTAGTTAAAATATCCACTGCGAGCGAGTGAGTCCATGTGTGTATATTAGATACTACCGAATGAAAACTATTGACTCATTGAGTGTAATACTCGATAGTTTTCATAAAATATCGATGTAGGTATAAGAGATAATATCTATTCAATCGAATATTCACTTGGTTGTTTTTTAAACTATCGAGCTATGGACGGCCGCCATTTTCTCAGGGGGCAAAACATTTCAATTAATTATACAAAATGTATTGGGAATAACATCGCTTTTAATGGTAAAATAAAAACAGTAAATGTAAAATGATTAATATTTTTTTTTTTTTAAACATTAGGTTTAGAAATAATAAAATACAATACAAGATAGATCATAATTTACCATATAAAATAACATACAATTGTCCCCCCCCGACCTTGATGCTTCAATGGTCGGAGATCGCTATCTAGTTTATATGGGGATATCTGTGGCTTTGGGTGACACGTCCTCTTAACACTCATTATTTAATGAGATACAGGCGTTTGAAAATATGCGTGAACGTCATAGAGCGGAAGTCTGAACGAAGGCATACGTATGTATTACGTGTAAAAGTGTCGAGATTAACACAACGATTTCGTTAAAGATAATATTTTTTAGTTTTTTTTATGTAACATTTAAACGTTTTTTTGTCTTTATGACACTGGTGTGATTTTAATTTTGATAAACTTTCTAGTTTTTTTATAATAATATTTAAAATTGTTATAGTAAATTTGCTGAAATTTGGCTTTTACAGCAATATACAATGCGAGTCGCGAACTCAATAACTTTACTTAGTTATAATTTATAATATGTAACCATATAAGTCGATAACTAGATATTATATTAAATCACACCATCGTCTTAAGCACATAATTAATATACTTAGGATTTTGGAAAAAAAATCTGAAATATATTATAGTATACTAACGGAAGTTATTAAAATCATTGTGTCCATCAAACTACTTTTACACGTAAAACATGGGCGGCTGTTCACTCGTTGGCTCTGTGACGTCACGCGGCTATTCATCAACTTTTTACTAAAAGTTTTTCGTAATTTGAAATTCATTAAACTTAAAATTAAAAAAAAAAAAATAATGTTGTGATGTCCTTTAATACTATTATCATAATCAATACTATACCTAATATTATCACTATATGATTTATAATTTAAATTTAATTCCCAATTGTAGCATACTTGCATACATAGCAGTGTTGGGAAAGTTCCTTTTAAAAAGGAACTCGTTCCTGTTCCTCGTTC
The DNA here is from genome assembly GCF_005508785.2 of Acyrthosiphon pisum. Lineage (NCBI taxonomy): Eukaryota > Metazoa > Arthropoda > Insecta > Hemiptera > Aphididae > Acyrthosiphon > Acyrthosiphon pisum. Next base: position 61,553 of record NW_021770195.1, on the reverse strand, counting down.
CTGTTGTAAAAAAGGAACTAGTTCCCGTTCCTCGTTTCTGTCGCGAAAAAAGAACGCGTTCCCGTTCCTTTACACATTTTTTACGTCGTCAATGGTGCCTTTGCGAACAATTTTTAAGTCAGAAATTATCGGTTAACTAACTCCTTCCTAAGGAGCACCGATTTGAACAAAAATGATTTGTTTTATACTCTGTCCTACGAGAGAAAAATCAGTTTACCGACTGATTTTCGTCAGGGCCACGCATTCGATATCGTTAATTAAAACGACTCACGTCTCATATCAAGACGATAGTTGATAAAACGTATGATATCAGATATAAGAAGAGAGAAAGTTCAATATCTACGAGAGAGATAGACTTTAAGAGTGCTTTTTGAGGTTAGGTTACTAATCTTTGGCTCTCTTATAACCTCAAAAATTGTATACCTTTATTCTCAGTTGATAAGCTCGATGTCCTATCCATTCTTATAATATCTATGATTATACCTTGTATGCTAATCTCAAACTAAATTAAAATATACCAACGATACCTACGTTGTTCGTTTTACTA
>NW_021770195.1:57783-59127 GCF_005508785.2 Acyrthosiphon pisum | reverse complement strand
GTTTTTTACCCATACGCGTGACACTATTTTTTTTACATTTTACCGCTTTTATGTAATGAAATTTTGTTGGGGAAACCTTTGTATTTCAACTTGTTTAAAACGATAGTGTAAAAATAAATTTGCGGAAATCATTAGTTTTGAAATTATACACTAGTTTAATCTACTTTAAAGGCCACACGAAATTTTTGCTTTTTTTGAAACCTAAGGTACATCAACGTTTTAAAAATGATGGTGTGAAAGTAAATGGCTAATTTAGCAAATATAGCTAATTTAAGTTTTCAGTTTATATTATAACTCATAAACACACAGTATTTAGAACAACAAAAATTATTAGATAAGATAAAATATAAAATGTATGGTTTTGTTTATATTATACTAAATAATGTAAATGTCTAAAAAAATATTTAACACATATTATGTACTATGTACGTCATAATATTCTTATGCTAAATAGTAAATACATATTTATTTTTGATATACTAATTATTTAGCCTATATTATTTATTTTTTTTTTAAGCATTTGTTAACTTGAAATTTGAATTATATCATTTTATAAAATAACAATATGTATTTTATAATGTCTTGATAGCTTATGGATTTTGGAATGAGAAAATATTTGAAGTAAAAGTCGAATAATGTAAAAAGGCACACATTATTAAACTTGTGGTCGCCCCAATAAAATATAAAACTAACTTTTTTAATAGGATTTTTATGCTGAATATGATGGAACAATTAGATATGGGCAATCACACTTCATAATTTTTTTTAAGATTTACTTGCATAATGTTATAAGGTAAATTAACTCCATGGGCTATTTTTACCCTACAATTACTACAAAAATAAAATAGTCTTTACTTTTTTAAAATTGTTATGCAAGTTGTAAATATGCCAGGCACAAACACATAAATTAGATAATAACAACTAACGGGCGTAGGTGATATTATGATAACAATATAGTGATAATCAAAAGCAAAATAACAAATACTTTTTGCCATGAACTACAATTATGAAATCACAATACACTTTAAATGAGTTAATGTTTGGTTTTTATTTTACTTATAGTTTCCATCATTCTATTGCGGGGGATATTACTTACATATTTGATACATCATTTGTATTTTGGTATTTACTTTTTCAATAATATAAGCATAGATAAAGTAATAAATTATAACATTAAATATTTTAAAATTGTGAAGGCTTGCACGCTGCATATTCGGCAGCTGTTGTTAAAATGGACATGATGAAAGATGAAATTAATCAACTAAAAGAACAATGTAGTGAATTATTTAAAGCACGGGATATAGATTTTCAAGAAATGGATTTTTTAAAAAAACAGCGTACAAT
>NW_021770195.1:54099-55913 GCF_005508785.2 Acyrthosiphon pisum | reverse complement strand
CATAAATCACATAACCAATACCAAATGGCTCAATACTTGGAAACAACAAAACACCAAACTCAACACTATAAAAAGATGCACCAACTGGTTGATTAACAATTCTTTAAAAAGAAAAGAAGAATCGGTTCTAAACCGATTGAGAATTGGACACACACGACTTACGCACGGGTACCTAATGGCAAAGGAAGAACCCCCCTCATGTGAAGTCTGTGGTGTCCAATTTACAGTGAAACACATCATAACCGAATGCCTAAAATTCCAACGCGATCGTCAAATCATCGGATTAGATTCATCACTGGACACCGCACTGGGACCCAACACCGAAGAAAACTTTAAGATAATAAAATTCCTGAAATTGACAGGCCTTTACAATTTAATATAATAATATTTAACCCGACTGTACACTATGTAACCACACCTATTCTGTAATTTCAATGTTAATACCTAACTTATATATAAGAATACCTTAAAACTGTAAATAACTATTGTATATTCCATATTTGTAGCTAATGACCATAGTTGTCGGGCTTTTTATTGATCAATAAAAAAAAAAATAAATAATTATAATACATTTTATTTACAACGTTGTTACAATTTACAAGTTACAATTAATTATTTGAATTATTTGGGTTTATTTTATGAGTTTTCATATCTGGATACTTCTTCAAAACTTTCAACTTTCAACTTCTTCAACTACTAAAGAATAATTGATAAAATATTTTTGTTTCAAATATTTAAGATCAACACAAATTTTTACCTTGGAATTAACATTGAACAATAAGATGTTTTTTCAAATTTTCAAATTGAAAACTTTTATAATTGTCAGCTAACAGGACTTTGAACATTGATAAAGAACATTCAACATCAACGAAATTTATAGAAGCATATTTAAAATATGCTAAATCACTAAGGCTCAAGATTTCAGGTATTCTGGCTAATGAAGTTTCTTCTGCAGACAACATTTTTGAAATTTGACTCAATATTTGTTAACCTTTATTTTTCTCTAAAACATTCATCTTTTCTTGAATCATTTTTCCCACTAGCTGTACCGGTTACCTACTTGATTTAATTTTAAAAAAAAACGTCTTCAATTGTTTTGATGGCGGTTTATATTTATTGGTATTTGCAATAATAACATTCCGTCTTTTACCCACGATCCCCACCTTGTAATTATAGATTCACAAGGAGTGAAAGATCAGGCGCTGATCAAAATTTAAAATAATTTTGAATTCAACGTTATTTTGGTTGTAAAAATAAATAAATAAAAACGTTGACTAAAAAGTATTGATAAAATGATAAATTATTTAAAATGCGCATCTAAAAGTATAAAATGGAAGAATATTTTAAAAAAAACAAAACAAAAATCAAAAAATCGCAGTATATGCATTTATATACACAATAATTTTTCAAAACTATAGCTTTGTGGAAGCATTAAACGTATTTGTTTCGACGTCTTCTCAGTGGCATCATTTCAGATTTTGAGATGGGGGAAACATTTTTGACCCAAAGTAAAACTGAAAAAAAACCGCTCTCTAACAATTACATTACATTATAATTGCATTTTTATTTCAATACAAATAGCCTTCTTACATAATTATATACTTACTAGTTAGTATAAAAGGTTACTTATCATAAGCATAAGTAACCCATTTTTTTGAGGCATAACAATAACTAAATAATTAATACATAGGTAATATGTAGAGGGATACTTAAATATTTACATATTGGCTATTATAGCTACTATATGAAAGTCCACAACTAGCCCATACCCGGCCTGACAGCGGCCCGCTAATGGTAATAGGGAGGGGCAAATG
>NW_021770195.1:50562-52771 GCF_005508785.2 Acyrthosiphon pisum | reverse complement strand
TCATAAGTTTAATAATAAATAATAGTATGTATAATAATATTTCGTAATACTCAGTAATTGCATCGGGATTTTTATCAATAAATCTGAACATAATATTTTCTTCGTATAAAAATACTAGAATTACAAATTATATAATTAACTTTATGAAATTCAAAGAAACCGACATTGGTTTCAAATTTTAATCGGTTTTTTAAGAACGGTACAAAAACGGTTTTTCAATTCTATGGTTTCGGTTTGGGTTTTGAAAACAGTTTTTTAAGGTCTTAGGTTTCGGTTACGGTTTTTTAACCGGTGTCTTAAAGCTTTTGGTTCCGGTTCCAGTTCCAAGGTTCAGAAATGAGAAAACCGCGGTTTTAACCTGTTTCGATCGCTGACTCTGACAAACCGTCTCCGCTCAGAATCGTTTTTCTTATACAGTGATATTATATCATTGAATTCAAATTTAATACCATCCATTATACAGTTACCCACTTGTACCCTGTACAGCAGAGCGACATCCAATTATCCACCTTTTTAAATTTGGGACCTATGGGCTGTGATTATTTACAATAAATAAAATATATTATAATATTATCGTCTTAAAATATTATATTATATAAATTTACGCGGGAAATCTAAGTTGTTATATTACATGGCTGTAGATAGAAGCTATAGTCGTCGTGCATCTAGGTTAAAGTGCTTCCAGCGGACATTGTAAAGTTCTAGTGAGGGGATATAATAATATTAGGTATTAGTTTAGGTTACGTTATACCTTTAATTTTTTTTTTATAGTACCTAAGCTACCTATGTAACTGTTGTAACTACCTATCATTTATGCAAACTACCTATGCATCTAACATTATTTTGCCTGTAATCGGAACTGGTATTATTATTTTTGTTATTTTACATTAAGCATTTTGTGCTTATCTGAAAATAAGATGAATAAAAGCAAGCCAAACAAAATATGTTGTGTTGTCGGATGTAGTAATGCTTACAAAAATACATACCAAATAAACTGTATTAAGAGGACGCTACATTCGCATGTGTTCTCTTCGTCTTACAAATGTACAACATACCAAAAACTGTTTTGTGCGGGAAAGAACATAAAAAGGAGAACTTTGACTATGCAACGTTTTTTTTTTTTTTTTATATCACTTATATGAAAAAAGTTCTTACTGTTTCAAAAACCATTATTGTTTGTGTTTTTCAAACTTGAAAAACTTATTTCATATAAATGATATCAAAAAAAAAAAAAAACAGCGTTGCACAACCAAAGCTCCGATTTTTATGTAGTGAAAATCTCGTTTCTTAGTTATGGCTGTAGCCTTCTCGGTTCTTTCCCGCGCAAAACAGTTTTTGCTATGTTGTACATTTGTAAGACTGAGACAACACATGCGGATGTAGCGTCCCCTTAAATTGTCATAATATTACTTCCAAGCATCTAATAAATGATATCAGATATATCATCAGTATTAACATTACGTATTTACGCCCGATCAAGGCATAGATTTCTACATAGTTCTGTGTAGTATGAAAGTCTGTGGATCAAGGCGGTTAAAATAGTAAATAATAATGTGTAAAAAATAAATGTTAGGTTAGGTCTCACTGTTTCACATGGGAGGATTAAAAATATATTTATTCATACATCGGAGTATCGGACGTCGAGCACTCGAGCCTCCCGGGCTTCGGGCGCTCCGGCCTTTATTTTCTTTGTCTATGCTTGGAAAGTGGAAACTCTTGTCTCGTACTCTCCTAAGTTGTGACTCTCGTAAGTCGTAGGTAGTCATAACTCAAGTCTCAAAGTCTCAAACTCATAAAGCTGTATCTGATGGAGTTCCGAGTGATGAACAATGGTTATTCTTGTAAGTAAACACATTTTGTATGTTAAGACTTCTTGTTACGAACATTACAGTTTTATTTAGGTCAATATACAATTATATTTTATTAAATAAGCTAATTCTGTATAATTGGGTAGTCATGATTTTATATTTTGCATTTTTATTGTGCGCAAGAGTTATCGCGCGTTGTCGTCCTTAATGTGAAACATTTTAAATGTGCAGCGTCTACTAGTGTGCTTTTCGGCACGCCAGCAATTATTAATAATCATAAATATTATTCCAAGTCCGAAAATTATATTTCAGAAAATAACTGGCTCGGTAAAATCACGTTTAAATATGGGCCGTTTCTGGGTCCCCAATATAGTCCTACCTCTACTCCTCCCAGACCTCAA
>NW_021770195.1:48287-49329 GCF_005508785.2 Acyrthosiphon pisum | reverse complement strand
GGTTATAATACATATACGATGTTTTTCTTTTTGTATAGTTAAATAATTTCTATAATTGTATTATTGTAATACATATGTATTTGTAATAATAAAAACATAAAAATCAGTTTCTCTATAAATTTATGTTTTTTTTTTCATTTCGGATAATTGGGACAACCACTTTATTAGGACAAAATAACATGCAACCGATATGTCCCAATAAAGCGAAATCGACTGTATTATTTATATTACGCGTTGGCATATAATATAATATGAATATATGTTATTATCTAAGTACCTATGTGTAGTCACAGCTAGCTACATTTTTTTTATCATTAATAGTTATCAATATAATATAATTTGAAAATCGTAATGTTTTATTTTTACATCCTTCGTTAATTATCAGTCCCTCATAATTACCGACAAGATAATTTTTATTATTCGTAGTAATCGCACTGCACTAAAACTGTGTTTTACATTTTTGAGATTTTTTGGTTACAGAATAAACTACTTATGTGGAACTTGTGGTGAGTTTTAAATCATTAGCGATGAAAGTTAAACATTTTATACATTTTTAACAACAAAATCTTACATATACGCATTAACATAAATTTGGTCAAAAACTAAGTTTGAATGCTTATAAAAAAATTGTGCCTATGTATTTTTAATATTTTTCAACTGCTATTTAAGCAATATATCAAGAGCCTTGTATTAAATGTTGACGCTTTTTTACCAAACAAATAAAATTTGATTGATAATTATAGAAAAAAAACTAAAGAATTTTTAATTCGAAATTGTCCTTAAACAGCTCAAAACATGTCAAATATTGTATTAAATTTTCAAATCTCAGGTTTAAAAAGGAACATTTTTATGAACATTCTAGCTCAAAATAATTTGCATATTTTCGTGATTATTACGTATATTTTGTCAAAATTTAAACTTTAAATGTTTATAAAACAAAAAAGGTGGGTAAGTGGATGTCGCTCTGCTGTACAGTAGGTTACAAGTGGGTCACTGTATAATTGATAGTATTAAATTTGAATCAATGATATAATATCATTGT
>NW_021770195.1:26489-45772 GCF_005508785.2 Acyrthosiphon pisum | reverse complement strand
TTTACCAAGCATAACTTAGCGGGTATTTGACTAAGAGACCCCGGACCGAGGGGATCTCAGCTTTTTAGGCCCCAGATGAATTTCCACCATAAGGGAACCAAAGCCCCCACCCTCCCACGTTTTGAGTTAAGTATAAATCGGCGGGAATTCAAGTTAAAGACCTCGGGCTAAGGGGGCACGCCTCTTTAAGTTGAAAACTACAGTTTTCCGCTTTAGGGAACGGGGGCACCCCCTCCCCCCATTTTGGAAATTTTTTTTTTGCTTGATTTAGGTCCGGGAGACCACTACGACGTACCCCGTCAAGGGGAAACTCTGGGTTTTGAGTTTTTGATAGGATTTAATGGGATTTTCTTAAATGTTGCTTTTTATTGATAAGGAGTTTGATAAGAAATTTAATTTATTTATTTTTCATTTTGGCAGCGGACAGATTGATCTAATCAACCACATCGGTAGAACATGAAGTTACGAACAGTCTGTTGCTCTTATTTTCACTGCTAACTGTAGTGTTTAAAGAATATCGGTATCCGGTGTTTTCGGTATATCAGAATACCGGTATAATGTTATTCGGTAATAATTACCGTTGTTACCATAGATATTATAATAATGGATAGGACACGCCTATACTTGCTTCGTAGGAGGTTGCGGTTTTTTTTTGGGGAAGAGAGAAAGTTCAATATCTGCGAGAGATATTACGGCGACGTCGTGGGGACAATCCTTTTTTTTTTTTTTTGGTCCATGTCCCAAAATGACAACGGATTATTGTATTGTCATCCAAGACCAAGGTCTATACCAATTTTCAGAATTTTTCATCTTCAAAAAGTGCCTCAAATCGAGCGTGCAAGATTTGATCACAGACGGACGTGAAACCAAACTTAGAAAAGTGTTAATGAATGACTTTATTAAAAATATTCATCTAAACATTTAATAAACATGATAATATTAAATTATATTATAATTTTGAATCTTTTTGAGTTATTCATGTAGGTAGGTAATTCTGTATTATTTTCATTTTTTTAACATTGTTTTCAACGGATAATCAAATTTATACATGAGGGAGCTATTTTATTATATGTTTCATGTAGAACCATTCATAATTCATGTGTGACTGAAAGTCCACTTGGACTTCTATTACATCTATCACATTTTGCACCATAAGCAATGTTAGCAGTTTGAAGATAATATGTACATGATTAATATTTATTATTACACTGCAACGTCTATCAATAAGGATTTTTCCTTGTATTGATAGACGTAAGTCTCTAAAAGAATATAATTGAAATGATTAAAGTGGATAATATTAGTTAATTAAAATAAATGAATAAATAATAATAAAAAAGTACCTTGAAGTTACCTATCTATATATGAATAACAATCGCGAGTTTTTTAAAAAGATTTTGTATATAACATAAATAATAATAATAATAATAATAATTTATTTATTGGCCATGATATGATTACAGTACAAAAATTGTGGTAAAAAAATTGAGTAATATGGCCCAACACACCACTGAGGATAAACCTCTTTTTGGTGAAATTGGAGTACCAATATAAAACCTAAGATGTAAGACCCAGTGTAGACGTTAAATTCCTTGAATAGTTGTGTAGTAGGATAAGTTTTAGGTTTTTTTAGTATTATTTTTATTATACTTTTTTGGGCTCTCAGTATTTTATTGCTAGCAACGATACCTAATCCACCCCATGCAGTTATGCCATATTGAAGGATTGATTGTGTCATTGAGAAGTATATCAAACGAAGTGTTTGTATATTTAGAAATTTTCTTGCATTTATATAAAGGTGTTGTAATTTTCGTAATTTCATAATTAAGGTATTTATGTATGTGTCCCATTTTAGATGTTGGTCGATAAATAATCCTAAGTATTTCGTATGTTCTGTTTTATTGATGATGTTACATGAACAATTATTTATTTTACAATTTGGGTCGTGAATTTTTATTTCATTAAAATTAGGTTGAGTTCTTTTGTCTTGCGTAAAAGCTATGAAATTAGATTTAGTATAATTTATTCGTAGATTATGTTTCAAGAACCATGTATTTATTAAGTGCATGTCTGTTTCGGCATTGTGATGGATATTTTCCCAATTAGTTCCAGTTATAAGTATGGCCGTATCATCTGCATAAGAAAAAAGTTTGCCATATAGATTTAAGTTTGCTAAAGAAGATACATAGATTAGGTATAGAATTGGTGATAAAACTGTTCCTTGAGGAACTCCAGTAGAAATGGTAATTTCCTTACTTAGTGTGTTTGATATTCTCACTTGCTGTTTTCTATTGGTTAAGTATGATTTTAGTAGGAGTAGGGGGTTATTGACTATACCTATGGATTTTAAAATATTAATTAGTGTTTGATGAGAGATACTATCGAAGGCTTTGCTCAGATCTAAGAAGATTCCTAGTGTTTTGTTTTTTTTGTTTAGGTTTGAATAGATATCCATTGATAGCTGTGAGAGAGCATCTTCGGTTCCAATACTTTCTCTAAATCCAAATTGAGATTTTGGTAGTATGGCATTTTCTTCTAAGTAGGATAGAAGTCTGGTTTTGATGGCTCTTTCAAAAATTTTGGAAAAAATATTTAATAAGCTAATAGGCCTGTAATTATTAATTGAAGTTTTGTCGCCGCCTTTGTGTATCGGTGTTACAATGGCACATTTAAACGAATTTGGAATCTTACTTTCTTGGATAATTTTATTAAAAATGTGTTCTAAGATATTAGATAATGTTTCTTTGTTTTGTTTTATTACGTTAATTGATATTCCATCTTTTCCAGGAGCTGAATCGTTTCTCATACCAGCGATTATGTTACATATTTCAGATGCAGATATTTTTCTTAAATAGAGAGACTGGTTGGTATCTGAATTTGACGGAAGACTAATTTTTTTGTTCAGGTTTTTAATATTATTATTATGGATGCCCATTGTTGAAAAATGTTCGTTAAATGTGTTGGCAATTAGTAGTGGTTCATCGTTTGATTCGTAGATATTGCTATTTATATTTAAGCTATAATTTAGTTGATGTGATTGTAGGGTTTGTTTTGTTATTTCTTTTATTGTAGACCATATTTTTTTGGGATTATTACTATATCTTTTAATTTTATCACCATAGAAATTTTGTTTTTGCTTAAATATAATATCTGTCAGTTTATTTCTATAGGTTTTATATTTATTTATTAACACAAGGTTAAAAGGTTGGCGCCTAGTTAGTGTATGCAATTTATTCCTTATTTTGATTGCTTTGATGATACCGGGTGTGATCCATTGACTGTCTTGGTTATGTTTCCTTTTACCATAGTGAGTACATTTAATTAAGTAGTTTTGTATAGTTGTTGAAAGTAGCGATATCTTATCTTTAGCAAAGGTAGTTGCTTTTATATTATTCCAATTAGTTTTGTTTAATGCCGATTTTAATTCATTGTAATTTATATATTTATAAGGTATAATATTAGTTTTTATAATTTTTTTCGCAGAGGGGTGGTTTAGTTGTAGAAATAATGGATAGTGATCTGTAATAAGGGAGTCTATGACAGTTGTTTTAATAGTATGTTTGTGCGTGTCTCTAATAAATATATGGTCGATACAACTATTAGAAATGGGTCTCGTTGGGCAATTGATGTATTGGGTAAAATTAAAGGAATTTAATAAATCTAAATATATTGTTGTGGAGTTTGTAGTGTCCAGTAAATTAATATTAATATCACCTATTAATATTAGTGTGATATGGTTATGGGTGTTAATTATGTTAGTTATTATTGTATCTATATTATCAATAAATTTAATTATGTTGCCACTCGGGGATCTGTAAACTGATAATATTCCGTATTTAATTTTGTTGAACGTTAAGGTTGTAAACAGACAATTAGCATCTAGTATTTCCAGTTCTATTGTGTTGTGTGATATAATATCGTTCCTAATGAATAAAACTAACCCATTAGATTTACGTACATTGTTATTTGAGATTATATTTTGGTAGTTATTTAATGAAATGGTGTTCTGATTGGTATGTTTCCCAAGCCATGATTCCGCAGTAATAATTATATGATTTATTTGATTGAGTGCGGTGTTAAGGCATTCTAGTTCAGGAAAATGGTTTTCAATACTTCTAATATTTAGAAAGAGTATTTTTATACCAGAGTAATTGGGTGAATATAATTTGTTAATTTCATCTAGAGATTTTATTGTTGTGTTTGTGTTATCTTTATCAATTATATCATAAATTGTGTTAATAGTGGCCATAAGTGATAATAAATACTGTAGGTATTATGTAATTTGGATATATGTGATGTGAACCGATGTTATGGAAGCCATGGAAATCCATAGATAAGAAATTAACATTAAAATATTTTAATGAGTGTGTAGTAAGATATAATTTGATAATAATTTTTGTATAGAAGTTAAACATAAATAGGTATACTGTATTAACGTAGTAAAATTCTTAAAATTTATTGTAGCTTATAGTTTGTTTAAATCTGTACTAAACCTTATTCGTGTGATTTTTGATTTTTCGTCTTTCCTGACCAGAATGTCCGCATTGCTGATCCATACGAACTTGTAGTTACTGACTTTCGCTGCAGCTCTTGTTTTTGAATAAAGAATCCTTTTTTCTTTTGTTAGACGTTCATTTATGTATATTTTATTATCTGTGGACCAATTGCTGGACAGCATATTCGCATTTAGTTTTTTAGTTTTGTTTGCTCGAATTAGATCTCTTCTTATATCCAATGTGTCCAGTTTCGCCACTATTATCGGGATTCTGTTATCCGGTAGTATAATTCTAGTTGCTTCGGAGACTGTGGCGTTAATATTAAGCTGCTTAACAATTGTTTGCACGATGGCAAGACAATTTTCATTGTTTGATTTAGGTACACCGTTTATTTCAACGCTAATTCCGAGGTTTTGTTGCTCAAATGTATCCAATTTTGTGATTAGAACACCACCTTTTTTCGGTATCGGTATAATTCTTGGTGTTTTAGTTTTCTTATTTTTAGATTTCTTATTTTTAGTTTTTTTTGCAGCTGACAGACATGTTCTTACTAATTTTGATATATTTTTTTCGTTCATTTTATTTTTGATGGCATTTTTAGCAGCCAGAACCATTTGTTTAAATCCGCAACCAGCTCCGATCTTACGTTTGACCTTCATGGCTGTAGTAACTAGCCAAGACGCCGCTTTTTCCTTGATACCCGTGTTTTTAGATTTAAACACTTCCCAAGCCTGATTTTCTAATACTTCGTCTGCTCTATGACGATCAGTTAGTGAATTACATTCCTCGTATGCAATATCGTGCGCTCTGGCCAACTCGTCAAGACTGTTTATACCGCGTTCTCCTCGTGCTAATCTTTGTTTTAATTTGGTTCCGGGACCAGCAAATCTATAAAAAATCGTTCATAAAATTTAAAACGGATTTATTAGTAATAATATATTGTAGTGACTTACCTATAACCAGGTAAATATAATTCCATGGGTAGATGATTTATAACAGAGTTAATAAGTCCAGAGCCCTTATTATTGTTTCTCTTACGAACGTGAGACATCGTGTGACGCTCTCACAGACATAACATCTGTATTTATAGTGAAAAATTGTCTTTAAACTTTAAAGAAAATGCGCTTTATCGAGCAAGCGAAAAAACTCCACATTTATAATATTGATTCTCCCGAGACAATTCAACAGAGACATGGAGAGCTTTTTCCAAATACGATAAGGTCATTGGTACTTGGGAGTTCGGGTTGTGGTAAAATGAATCTGATATATTTTCTACTTGTCGATGGAAATGGGTTACGATTTGAAAACGTTTACATATACTCCAAAACGATGGAACAACCTAAATATAAATTATTAAAACGTATTATTGATGGAATTGATGGTATTAACATTTTTACTTTTTTCGAGAATGATAAAGTAATTTCACCCGAAAAAGTTTTACCAAATTCAATTTTTATCATGGACGATGTTATCGGTGAACAGCAACACGTAATTAGAGAATATTTTTCTCGAGGTCGTCACAATAAAATAGATGTATTTTATCTGGCCCAGAGTTACTCAAAAGTCCCTAAACAGCCGATACGTGATAATGCAAATTTAATAGTATTATTCAAACAGGACGAAACAAATTTAAGACATGTATACAACGAACATTGTTCGGGTGATATGTCATATACACAATTTAAACTTTTCTGTGTAACATGTTGGAACCGTGAGAGGTTTACGTTTGTTGTTTTTTGTAAAGATAGCGATCGTGATAACCGACGTTACCGTTTTGGATTTGATACTTATGTAGTTATATAAGATTAAACAACTAATAAATATTATCATTTAAAACGTAGTCATGACGGAAGCAACTACTGTGTTAGATGAGCTAGTTAAAGCTAAGGAAAGTATTAAACGTAAATATATCGCATTAAAAACCAGTTTGGATAATGTTCAACAATTAATGACACAGACTTTAAAACCAATTGTCGATCCTTTAACTAAAATATCAAATAAACCACGATTGAACAAAGAAAATATTAACAATAAATCGAAAAACTCGATTTTGGACTACAATCAACAAGAAATTGAAAATTGGTTTCAGTCTACAGACTTAGATAAAATATATGGCCCGAAAAAACTTCCAAACGGACATATCACAAATTATTTGAAAACACTATACTTATTGACGGTACTGTTTACCCATCAACATCGGGTCTTAATGAGTTATTGTTTTTAAAAAATCCACTTTTTTTTACTGATAGCGATTTAGAGGTATATAAATCTATATTGATTCAAACTTCGGTACATTTATCTACAGTTGGAAATAAAATAAAAAAGGGTGGTATTAAATATTCAACAATTATTAGTAAATTATTCCCCTCGGGCGATGGACTGTCTATGAAATTACAGAAAAATAACTTAGTGTATTGGGACAATCCAAACGAGTTGGTCGATCGATTACGTCTACTTCTTGCGTCAAAAGCAGCTGGCAATACAAGTGTATCTAACGAAATAATATCAATTTTTGACGAATTACATGAGGCCGGACTAATAAAGCGAGTTCCTGATGTCTAAACGGGAAATAGCTAACGAACTTCACAAGCCAGCAAGGAAAAATTTCCCTAGGAGTAGAGTTATCGTCTATGGAAAAAATGATTTATGGCAAGCTGACTTGGTTGAAATGATACCATATTCAAAGATAAATGGTGGTTATAAATATATACTGGTTGTGATTGACGCTTTTACGAAAGTTTCTTGGGCTAAACCGTTAAAGTGTAAATCGGGTAAAGAAGTTACTAGCGCGATGGCTACAATATTACTTGATCGTTCACCGAAACTTTTACAACTCGATAACGGAAAAGAATTTTATAACACCACTTTCGACGCTTTGATGACCAAGTATGGCATACACAAATATTCAACTTTCAGTATTCTAAAGGCGAGCATAGCAGAGAGGTTCAACCGTACTTTGAAATGGAAAATGTATAAGGAGTTCACTGCCCGGGGGGTCACACGAATGGGTTTCAATGTTACCAAAGTTACTTGACGAATACAATAATTCATACCATAGAACTATAGGAATGACACCAATACAAGCAGATTCCAACCACGCTTCGGTGGTAATGAAACAACGTAAAATGAATAATGTAAAAATTAAGTTCAAAGTTGGTGATAATGTTCGTATAAGTACACAAAAGGGCATATTTACAAAAGGTTATTTACCAAACTAGTCTACAGAAATATTTGAGATTACCAAAATAAATAAAACATTACCCGTTACTTATCAATTACAAGATTATATGGATAAACCTATAGCTGGTTGTTTTTACTCTGAAGAAATATACAAGACCAATTTTCCAAACGAATATTTAATTGAAAAAATTATATGTAAAAAACAGAATCAAATGTTCGTCAAGTGGTTGGGATTTGATAATACGCATAATAGTTGGATACTTAAATACATGTGATGTTAAAAAATAGTGTCAGTCGTATTATAACTATGAACGTGTTCGGTAGCTCTCAGGCGAGTGATACTAAAAGAATTATATCAGATATTCAGTCAAGTAACAAATCGATTCTAAATGATGTAAAACTCCAACAGAAAGAAATTGAAACTTTAAAAAGTAATATTGTTAATCTTCATGTAAAAATACAATTGCTTGAAAATAATATTCAATCAAGTAATAAGTCTTTATTAAATTGTGAAAATCGTATGTCGGAACTATTTAATGACTGTAGTGAAACTAGTACAGCAATCGGTATGCAAGGACTTGACGTGGCTCAATTGAAAGCCGAAATAAATCGAATAACCGGATTATTTGATGAAAATTCATTACCGAATCATGGAACATATATTTAAGATTTAAATTCACGTTTGGTAATCATGGAAGGCAAAAATATTACGAAAACTTAATTTTTCACATTTTGGTATGCGGTATTGAAAAATAATTTCAGTCGAGCTATATACACCATCGTGTTTGCCAGTCCTATGCTAGTGTTAAAAATATTTTTTATGTGTTATAAAATATTTTATAAATTTCCAATAATTTTTATATACATTCAATAAACAATAAATTATGTCGTCGGCTATCGCAGACATGCAGTGCGTACTTGGAGCAAACAATAAATATTTTATTAAAGAATTATCTATAGTCGACACAGAAACATGGGCGAGCCAGCACTGGATTTTTAAAAATTCTAAATCTAAGCAGGACAATAAATCACGTAAAACTAATAAGTGGCTAGAACATAACTATCATAAACTAACTATAGAATATGGTGATATCGAGTATGAAGAACTAAGTAGAATATTGAACTCTCTAAAGTTCTCATGTATTTACGTCAAAGGAGATCAGAAAAAACAGCTTCATACAGAATTTATACCTCACGTCGCTCTCATCAACATCGAAGATCTTGGATGCCCACGTTTGGACCAGATATGTGATGACGAAACTCTACCCTGCTGTATTTTTCATATGGAATTTAATCCTAAACAATGTACATTCTTTAAAGTATTTTCTATAAGGAAATGGTTTATAAATAATTCATAAAAATTGTGAATGTATACATTTTATTTAATAAACATAATTATATTTTAACATCGTTTTTTTTTTTTATTATTTATATGCTAACATAGGGGAGAGGGGGGCACAATGAGACAATAAATTTTCAAATTGACATATCTCATTCATTTTTAATTATATAAAAACAGTTCTTGTTTTGTTTTGTTCCTAAACTAATTTACATTTTAGTATAATGTTGTTTTCTATGTAGTTTTTTAAATTTGTTTTTGTATAATCATTTCTAAAAAAAATCAATATGTCTCAATGTACCCCAGTGATGGGGCACAGTGAGACTTGGGTTGGGTTACACTGAGACAATAACTTAAATTAATTAGAAACTTTTAATTAAATAGAAAAAGAAGACGTGATATAAAAATATGATAGTTAAAAACCTCTTTTTATAATATTATTACATTTTCAGTCTTGAAAATTGTATAAATATATTTTAAATAAGAAAACAAAACATTATATCATTTGATAAATAAACACTTTATTATATAATATTAAAATGTTTTCAGTCTTGAAAATGCTTAATACATTTTAAATAAATAACAGAACTAAAAACAATGTAATTAAAAGCCTTTTTATTTAATATTTTCAGTCTTGAAAAGGTTTGATACATTATAAATAAAAAACAATACCTACATAAACAATATAATTAAAAACCTTTTTATCTAATATTTTCAGTGTTGAAAATATTTGATACATTTTAAATTAAAAAAAAGGTGAGTAAGTGGATGTCGCTCTGCTGTACAGTAGGTTAGAAGTGGGTCACTGTATAATGGACAGTATTAAATTTGAATTCAATGATATAATATCACTGTATAAGAAAAACGATTCTGAGCGGAGACGGTATATCAGTCTATGTATTAGACATATAATATAAACTTATCTATGGTATTAAAAAAAAATTGACCTATAATAGGTACCTATAATAAATTCCAAATTAATCATATCATAATATCTATTGGGTACTTATAACGTGTTATACATCAACAACAAACTGTGATACTATCATAGATATATAATAGTATACTTTAGAAGTTTCAAGTATACCCAAGAATAATATTATAAAATCACAACAAAATAACTAAAATAGTTATTCTAGGTTTTTAATATGTAACTTCGTCCAAATTTGTACTTAAAATGACTATAAAAATAAACTGTTCTTATATATTTCTTAGAATTTTTGGCAACAGAATTAAATATTTACGTGGAATCTTGTTTTAAATTTTCAATCCTTAGATATAAAAGTTGAACATTTTATAAATTTTTCACTACAAAATAATTATTCAATTTTAAATTTGATAAATTTTGTCAAAATTTCAACTTCAAATGCTTATAAAAAATAATTGTGCCTATGTATTTTTAATATTTTTCAACTGCTATTGTAACAATGTATCAGGAGCCTTGAATTAATTTTTTACACTTTTTGGCCCAATAGATAAAACTTTATTGATATTTATAGAAAAAAAAACTAAAAAAATTGAAAACTGACAATGTCCGTAAACAGCTCAAAAAGAGTCAAATTAAAAGTCCTAAAAGGTGATGACAGACACAAAAAAAAAAACACACACATCATTGTAAAATCAAAACATTCATCGTTCCACTCAGAATCTAACACACATCATTGTAAAATCAATACATTCATCGTTTCACTCAGAATCTAAAATATCTTAATAATTAATGGTGAAATATATTTTAAACCTAATAGGTATGTACATATTATTATAGGTACCTAAATCTTGTGGTGGATCACTTCTAGTAAATTGGTAGATCACCTGCTATACAAATGCCTTTTATAGTGGTTCATAATAATAGAAATATAAAATGGAGTGATTTCAGTCACGACATATTGAAATAGCTAAGTTGTTTTTTACATATTACCTTATTGTTTGTAACAATATTCATAATTATTGTATTGTTAAAATATAACATAATATTATATAAATTTAAATTACAAGACATAGTAACAGAAAGAGAAGAAATTGCAAAACAATTTGGGAATTACTTCAATGAATTACTCAACCCGCATACACGACAATTCCATCCACAAATAGAGTACTATACTGCAGAACCCAAAAACATGGACCCAACAGACGAGGAAATTAATACAGTGATAAATAGATTGAAAAACAACAAATCACCGGGTGAAGATGGATAAGCCGCGGAACTTTTTAAGTACGGTGGAGAAGAATTGATAAATGAAATAGGTAAATTAATCAGAGAAATATGGAAGACAGAAGAAATACTAAAAGAATGGCAATTGCTAATAATCTGTCCAATCTATAAAAAGGGAGATGTTTCGAGCTATCAAAACTACCGAGGAATATCATTGTTGAACACAATGTATAAAGTATTATCAGGTATCATATTAAATAGGATTACGCCGTATACAAAAGACATTATTGGGGACTACCAGTTTGGTTTTATGAGAGGAAAATCCACCATGGACAACATTTTCACGGTTAAAAAACTAGTTGAGAAACATTATGAATTCGACAGGGACTTACATTTATTGTTTGTTGACTATAAACAAGCATATGACTCAGTCAATAGAGAAGTGGTATGGAATGCACTCATAACCTTCGGAATACCGTCCAAAACAGTGAAAATGATCAAACTTTGCATTGATAAAACGAGATGTAAAATTAAATTCAACCAACATATGTCAGATGAATTTGAAGTTAAGACTAAACTCCGACAGGGAGATGCATTATCCCCAGTACTCTTTAATATAGCACTAGAAACGGTAGTAAAGACAACGAAGAGCAAATATGATGGATTAAACTTGGAAGAAAACATTAGAAAATGTGGAATTTTAGTGTATGCAGATGATATTATCATATTAGGATCAAATAAAAAAGAACTAATAATGGGCACTAAGAAACTAATAAAAAACAGTAAAGACATCGGATTACATATCAACGAATCAAAGTCTAAATATATGGTAATATCAGGACGAGAAAATCATGGAGAATATATAGAAGTTGAGAATTTTAAGTTTGAAAGGGTACATAGTTTTAAATATCTGGGTGTTACAATAAATAGCAAAAATATAATAATCACGAAGAAATTAATATAAGAACTACTGCAGCGAACAAATGCTTTTATGGGTTAACGAGCATATTTAAATCAAAACAAGTATCAATTAAATCAAAAATTTCACTATTCAAAGTTATTATCAGACCAGTTCTATTATATGCTTGTGAAATATGGCCAACGACCAAAGGAGATGAAGACAAAATAGCAGTCTTTGAAAGACGAATATTAAGAAGAATATATGGGCCAAAACGAAATAATATCACACAATAGTATGAAAGTAGAAGCAACATAGAATTAAAACAACTATATAAAGAAACGAACATAGTAGCTACAATATAGAAGCATCGCATTGGCTGGCCACATATGGAGGTCAAATAGCCTAATGAAAGCGGTATTAAAATGGAAACCCCTTGGGAAAAGACCACTAGGCAGACCAAAACAAAGATGGATAGACAAAGTAAAAAAGACTTTGGAAGAATTTGGAATACAAGATATGGAAGCAGTAGCTCAGGATAGAGACAGGTGGAACCAAATTTGTAATTTGCGGTAATGGCCTTTAAAACCCGAAGAAGAAGAAATTTAAATTTGAAATATTTAACTATTTCATAGTCTTTCACTATTAAATAGTTTTAAATTATTTAAGTGATTCACAATATTATAAATATAAAATTGGGTAATATGTGGAATTTGCAATTTTGAATTAAGTTGTTTTAATTAAATATATAGTAAGTGAAAAAAAGTTGTACAATTAGTATGCATTTAAAATTACTATATGCTAGATGTCTACTTATAGGTTAGGCACCATAATATACTATGTATGTTTAAAATTAAGATTACAATGGTAATAACAAAAAAAAAAAATAACCTATTAGAAGGTAAATTATAAAAACAAGACCTACAAGTTATAGAAAAATTTTAAATTAATATCGTATTGAAAAAAAAATAGTCAATAAAACATTGCTATTTTTTTGTCAAATGTTATACCAATAGCGGTTATAGGTTTCATAAGATGTAGGCCATAGGTGGTATAAATTAAAGTAGGAATAGGTAGCAAATTCATATCTCGGTTCAGCGGTGTGATTTCTGATTTTCCAATCACGATTACAAAAGTCAATTATTTTTTTGCTTTAGTTCAACTTAGTACGAAATAGAAAATTATGAATTTAGTTCTTTAGTTGTAATTGAAAAATATTAATTTGGGTACTTGAAACTTTTGTAGTTGCATAAATATTATTATTATTATTATTATTTATTATTATAAATGTTATACCTAACTATTTTTACAATGTTTAAAGTATTCCTTCTAATTGTATATAAGCATTTGAGATTTTTGAATTTTTTAGCTTTTTACTATAAAAATGAAGAAAAATTGCACAAAAGCTTGAAAATAAAATATAAGTTTAGCGAAGGTTTTCTATTTTAATAACTTGGAAATAAAGTTATACTTTAAGAAATCTAAACATATTAGAAATACGCAAAAATAAATTTGTTCAATTTTTTTTATAAATAATTGAAATTCACAATTAAATAAAATTTGTTATTCGAACATAAAATAAGAATTTTTATTCAAAATATTAATCTATTTATTAATCTATTTACTACTACTATGTATATTATTGTTTTCTATACACGATGAAATATTTAAAATACTTAAATTAATTACTATGATAATATGTTATTTAAAAGACAAACGTATATTATACTTATAACATTCTACATGATACATCAGTGGTATTGACTATAATTCTTAAAAATATAGGTGATTTGTTTTTTTTTCAAAATGTAATCTATTAAAATTGGTAATTTAAACATAAAATAAGGGCTAGAAACTATTTACTTATGTATATTATTGTTTTTTATACATAATGAAATATTTAAAATACTTAAATTAATTATTATGATAATATGTTATTTAAAAGACAAACATATATTATATTTTACAACATTCTAAATACTATGTTAGTGGTATTGGCTTTACTTTATATAGGTAATTTGTTTTTGCCAAATGTAATCAATTACAATGACGATAATGTACACTCAAAATAAACTAATTATACTGCAGAGCAATTCCACCAGTATTTAATTTTTAATTGCATTTTTTAACTAGTATTTTAGTGTTGAAATGACCAATGAATTATAAATGTATTGATTTTACGTGTGTTTTTTTTGTTATCAAGCATCAGCTTCTGGAATAGTAAGTGTTTAGATTTTAAACTTTAAGTGAGGTTTCTGGTAGAAAATTGGATTTAGTTGGTATTTTGGGGGACAAACATAAAATTGTACAGTATTTTTCGAAATAATCAGAAAAGAACAGAGTGTAAACTATGTAATAACGATTTCAATTTTGAAACTTTCATTTAGCATTTCTGATTTTTGTTATGTCTTTTAACTTTTATTACGTAATTGTTGACTTCATATTTTTAAGGCTTTACCGTGCATTCGATTAACATCCCTAGTCATAACTCACAAGGACAAAAAACCACGTATAAGTACTCACGGTTTGCTTTTATTCCGAGACACATTAACATCATGATTGGCTCTAAAGTCAGTCCGGACTTGCGATTCTGGACGTCTAGACCGTCGGAAGGCCCCGAGTCGTCCATCTCTGTTTCGCTACGAGTGATAGACGTCGACTGGAACCGAATTCTCCGACCAGTTCTACAAAAAATTCATAAACCTATAACCCGTGTTCCGAATAGATACATGTTCCGTTTCAGTATAATATTATTATAATACAATGACAATATAATACAAATAATTTAACGAACCGAAATCCAATATTTTAATAGACATCTTAAATCGTCGATACGGCACAGCGAGAGTGCGATTTGTGTAAATAGATAACAGAGATAACCCTGTTTCTAAATTCTAGCGGTTCATACCGTTGCGCAACGACAGAAAACGATGAAGGCTACGCCATCATTCCGCAGCGGTGTGGTTCTGATAACATGTCAGTCTCTTGATTTCTGTAAAGGTTCTGTGGCGCGCGGAAGGATCCCTTGGCGAATTGCACGGATCGCCGCGGCCAACGTTACTCGAGATAGTAAAAACGACACGGATTGAATTGGATGAAATAATATATTTTACTGTTCATGTCCACGAAACACAGCAAAGAGGCCGAAGGCCGGTCACAACGCGAGAAGAGACTCGAGTGAGCACCGAGTTGTGAGTCGACGCGACGCGAGACGTCGGCGGGCAGTAGCAGCAGGTCGCGTGCGCTCTCCTGCGATGCCGTGACCCGTGGTCAGCGCGGCAGAAGGAGGAAAGCGGGACCGCATAGCCGAGACCGATTACGAAAGTGCGCGGTCGACTTGTCGGGGAATTAATTGCGCGAACTGGACAAGTTGCGGGTAGAAAGACGACCATAGAAAAGAATAACTACTTACTACGGACGCCGCGGTGCCGGGCGGCGTTGCCAACCGCGGTGGTGTGACCGACAGGGGGGAACTGTTGTGGTGGACAGTGGCCCACCACAGTTCCACAGATAATAAAATAATGGATAGGCCATTCCTATACTAATATACGAGGGGTTTGCGTGCTGGAATGTAGATGAGAGACGACCAGTTTTTATACGGTGTTTCTCACTCTAGCAAGGGGTCTTATCATTATTTTATTATGAGACCCCTTGTAACGTTCACGCACGTGTGATAAGATAGTATGGCCTATCCATTCTTTTATTATCTATATATGAAAGGTTCAGTCAACTCGCGATAGGTACAACGAAACGCGATAATGTAACGAAAATTAAATAAAATAAATGTATTATGGTCCGAACGATTTAACGAAGTTTTTTGACAAAATCTTGATGTAACATTTTTTTACAATTTCAGATTGCTATTACGAATTTTAATTTAAGACGAGATACACGTCTGTTACAATGACTCCATGAAAAATATATAAAACACGTAGGTATAAGATTTCATTAAAAACAGATGTTAAAATTACAATGGTTCACTTCGGACAATATAGATATTTAAAAAAAAAATGAAAAAAATTTAAATAAAAAAAAACCCATACGTTTATGGCAAATACAACATTATTTTTTTAATATTCTAAAAAAATAATTCTTTACTTTTCTATAAAAATTTCAACAAAATATTTTTCACTTATCTGTTCAACTTGTCGTTTAGTAATTTTTTTTTTGTATCTTACTGCATCAACTACATTAATTTTAATATAATATGATCTAAGCATAGTTAATGTGTTGTCCGAAGTCCACCCATGCTTTGTAATATATTAAGACGAGTTAACACTTCGTGTGACATCATTCAATTAACTTAACTCTTCGCACATATACCGATTAACACAGACAAGTTAACGAGTAGGTTAGGTACCGAAAACCGCAATAAAATATATTTAATTGTTCTTGTGCTACTGAAGTTTTTAGCCAAATAATTTAAAAATCCAAAATTATAATATTTTGTATTTACCTCCATGACATGGAGGATGTACTATGACAACATTATGTCATCAATAAATATTATTTTCTATGGAGGTTATAATAGATATTAACGTGGAGTATCAGTCTTTTTGAGCTATTTATTTTCATAATAAAATTTATAGTTTTATTAGTTGTTTTTAATTATTATCAGATATAGTTAGACATTGAATATTCACCGGTAAATAACCAAATTCTCATGTACAACGATTTTCTTATTTTTTGTAATTCAAAAATTAAATATTTTAACACATTTAGCCATTTAGGGATGTCTATGAACATTTTTAAATTTTAAATATTGTTAATTTTTTTAGATTCTGAGTGGAGCAATGAATGAATTTGTTATACAATGACGTGTTTTTAATTTTTAAATTTTTTTTTGTGCTTGTGTACACGATTAGTAGTTGAAATAATGCTTTGATTTTCAACTTCAGTATTTTGTTCGATAGGAAAGTGAATCTAGTTAGTACTTTTGGGAGGTCGAAATTCCCAATAATTTACAATAGCAGCATAGCGCCCGGAAAAAAAAATAAAAATTAAGGAAAAATGGTAAAGTATGAAATTAAAACATACATAAAAGTTTAATTTGATTTGCTTGTAAACATTTTTTTTTTTTGATAAAGGTAGACAAACTTATAAATAATCTTCTATTACATTTTCAAATCTTAGATTTAAAAAGAAAAATTTTTACGAATTCTTAACTCGAAATAATTTGCTAATTTATATTTTGATTACTATAAGATCTAATTAAAACTGTTAGAAATTATAAAGACTGGGGAAGGTCATTATTACTTAAAAATAAAGTGATTTTAATTCTGATTAATATAAACTTTAGTTTTGTCATTATCTATAGATAATACCTATAGATTGGGTAAAGGTACATAGGTAGGTGACCTACCTAAACTTCAAATAAGCTAAGCTACTAAAACTATTTTTTAATAAGCAACATTATTTTAATCAAAGTAATGATTTAAAATCCATTATAACTTATAAGGTAGCATTTAATAGTAAAGTACCTTCCTAATTGTATTATTATATGATAAAATAGGTATAAATATAACTAATAAATAAATAATTATAATAAATAATAATAAATATTTTAACAAGAAAATATTATGGTTTTTAAAGTTATTGTGTAAATTAATCTTAACTTAAAATTGTTTTTATTTAATACATACTTTTTTTAGAGGTGAGATCACATAAATTAATTTCTCCTTTCTTCACTCTCTTGACATCTTGGTTTTTATTACTTAATTAAATTCCCTTAAAGTGTCATCTTTGCGATGAAAAATTAAATTTCAAATATATGCATAATATTATAGGTAAAATACTATACTTATACTTAATCAATTACTCTGTATATTAATATAATATTATGGTTCATTTGATTACAAAGAATTCTCAATTCTTAAACATAATTATAATAATATTATAAAATGAGTTAAATTTAAATTGATATGTGAGATATTTTTAATTATTTTATAAAAATTAATTCTAATATTCTAATAAAAATTAAACTTTGCAGTGTATTTTTAAAAACTAAAGGGGAACAGATTAGCAGAAAAAAAAAAATTCCTATTTTTATTTTAATTATTAAAACTCTTAATTCAAGTCCTAATTATTTATTTTAGATATTATAGGTAGGTATAACGCTAAAAAAAAGAATGTTAATTTTAAATAAATTACCTACTATTATTGTACTAGGTACTAACATTAGGGATAATGTATAATAATGTATAGGTACAGGGTGAATCTTTTTATGAACTATACTCATTATTTCAAAAAAACATTACCTAACTATTTGAAAATATTTACATGGGTTCAAGTTGTTACAAAACAATATATTAAAAATTAAAATGAATTGAGTTTTTTTTTTTAGATTTAAATTTCCATAAATATGAGTTCTAATAAAAAGTTGAAGGTTAGTAGAAGCACTCGTTATCGTCGGAGACTAAATGCAGCTACTTTGGCTACAACTATGTTATGTGATTCTTCTTCTGATGAACCTTTAGCTACTCAATTAAGTGATTTTACTGACGATGAACCAATGGATATTCAATTAAAAGCTATTGAAATAGTACCATCATTAAATAATGAACTAATTTGTGAATCAAATTTTGATCATTCTACAGATTATATTATACAGTCTGACGATACCAACAGTATTGATAGTAATTTGATAAGTTCTCCTTCTTCTCAATGTCCTAATACTGCTGGCTCAGATTACAATTCTGATATCATTGATTTACAGTCATCACTTAGTCCAAGTCATGAACTATCTATCTGGGCTTTACATCATAATATAACCCATATTGCTCTTGGAGATTTATTAAAATTCTTATAAAAACATACCAATTTAACGATGTTACCAAATGATCCACGAACTCTACTTAAAACACCTGCAAAAACTCAAATAACTAAAATAGATGGTGGAGATTATCATAATTTTGGTTTAAGAAATTAAATTGAATTTTTATTGGAAGTTGAGCCCCAATTAGTCCCATCACACTTATCTCTTGTAGTTGGAATTGATGGCATTGTCTTAACTTCTAATCCAACTACCCATTGTTGGCCAATATTAGGCTACTTTTCAAATATACCTTATAAGTACCGTAGTGTTTTTATTATTGGGGTATTTTTAGGTTTGACAAAACCTAAAAATTGTAATGAATTTTTAATGCAATTTATAGTTGAACTTAAAGAACTAATAAATACTGGAATAAAAGTTAATGATAAATATATCACTGTACATTTATA